>NW_028283584.1:367000-518000 GCF_059441095.1 Idiotropiscis lumnitzeri | reverse complement strand
GATTGTCCAGTATTTCCTTCATGAGATATTGCAACACTTAGATAAAGTGTACAGCGCCAGCAGACAATGAATTTTCAGCACTAAAAAAACGAAACTTCATTAACAGCTAAACCAAACGTTTCCAATGTAAATTTCCACATTTATAGAGTGTAAAAAGGCATCCTGAAGCCTGGGAAGTCATTAATTTGATTGTCCAGTATTTCCCTTATGAGATAATGCCTCACATAGCAAATGTGTACAGTGCGAGCTGAAAATGCATTTACAGCACTAAAAAAACAAACTTTTATAACAGCTAAACCAAACGTTTCCAATGTAAATTTCCACCTTTATATAGTGTAGAAAGGCATCCTGAAGCCTGGAAAGTCATTAATTTGATTGTCCAGTATTTCCTTCATGAGATATTGCAACACTTAGAAAAAGTGTACAGCGCCAGCAGACAATGAATTTTCAGCACTAAATAAACGAAACTTCATTAACAGCTAAAGTAAACGTTTCCAATGTAAATTTCCACCTTTATATAGTGTAAAAAGACATCCTGAAGCCTGGGCAGTCATTAATTTGATTGTCCAATATTTCCCTTATGAGATAATGCCTCTCATAGCAAATGTGTACAGTGCGAGCTGAAAATGCATTTACAGCACTAAAAAAACAAACTTTTATAACAGCTAAACCAAACGTTTCCAATGTAAATTTCCACCTTTATATAGTGTAAAAAGACATCCTGAAGCCTGGGCAGTCATTAATTTGATTGTCCAATATTTCCCTTATGAGATAATGCCTCTCATAGCAAATGTGTACAGCGCGAGCTGATATTGCATTTACAGCACTAAAAAACCAAACTTTTATAACAGCTAAACCAAACGTTTCCAATGTAAATTTCTACCTTTATATAGTGTAGAAAGGCATCCTGAAGCCTGGAAAGTCATTAATTTGATTGTCCAGTATTTCCTTCATGAGATATTGCAACACTTAGAAAAAGTGTACAGCGCCAGCAGACAATGAATTTTCAGCACTAAAAAAACGAAACTTCATTAACAGCTAAACCAAACGTTTCCAATGTAAATTTCCACATTTATAGAGTGTAAAAAGGCATCCTGAAGCCTGGGCAGTCATTAATTTGATTGTCCAATATTTCCCTTATGAGATAATGCCTCTCATAGCAAATGTGTACAGCGCGAGCTGAAAATGCATTTACAGCACTAATACCAAACTTTTATAACAGCTAAACCAAACGTTTCCAATGTAAATTTCCACCTTTATATAGTGTAGAAAGGCATCCTGAAGCCTGGAAAGTCATTAATTTGATTGTCCAGTATTTCCTTCATGAGATATTGCAACACTTAGAAAAAGTGTACAGCGCCAGCAGACAATGAATTTTCAGCACTAAAAAAACGAAACTTCATTAACAGCTAAACCAAACGTTGCCAATGTAAATTTCCACATTTATAGAGTGTAAAAAGGCATCCTGAAGCCTGGGAAGTCATTAATATGATTGTCCAGTATTTCCCTTATGAGATAATGCCTCACATAGCAAATGTGTACAGTGCGAGCTGAAAATGCATTTTCAGCACTAAAAAAACAAACTTTTATAACAGCTAAACTAAACGTTTCCAATGTAAATTTCCACCTTTATATAGTGTAAAAAGACATCCTGAAGCCTGGGCAGTCATTAATTTGATTGTCCAATATTTCCCTTATGAGATAATGCCTCTCATAGCAAATGTGTACAGCGCGAGCTGAAAATGCATTTACAGCACTAAAAAAACAAACTTTTATAACAGCTAAACTAAACGTTTCCAATGTAAATTTCCACCTTTATATAGTGTAAAAAGACATCCTGAAGCCTGGGCAGTCATTAATTTGATTGTCCAATATTTCCCTTATGAGATAATGCCTCTCATAGCAAATGTGTACAGCGCGAGCTGAAAATGCATTTACAGCACTAAAAACCCAAACTTTTATAACAGCTAAACCAAACGTTTCCAATGTAAATTTCCACCTTTATATAGTGTAGAAAGGCATCCTGAAGCCTGGAAAGTCATTAATTTGATTGTCCAGTATTTCCTTCATGAGATATTGCAACACTTAGAAAAAGTGTACAGCGCCAGCAGACAATGAATTTTCAGCACTAAAAAAACGAAACTTCATTAACAGCTGAACTAAACGTTTCCAATGTAAATGTCCACCTTTATATAGTGTAAAAAGACATCCTGAAGCCTGGGCAGTCATTAATTTGATTGTCCAATATTTCCCTTATGAGATAATGCCTCTCATAGCAAATGTGTACAGCGCGAGCTGAAAATGCATTTACAGCACTAAAAAACCAAACTTTTATAACAGCTAAACCAAACGTTTCCAATGTAAATTTCCACCTTTATATAGTGTAGAAAGGCATCCTGAAGCCTGGAAAGTCATTAATTTGATTGTCCAGTATTTCCTTCATGAGATATTGCAACACTTAGAAAAAGTGTACAGCGCCAGCAGACAATGAATTTTCAGCACTAAAAAAAACGAAACTTCATTAACAGCTAAACCAAACGTTTCCAATGTAAATTTCCACCTTTATATAGTGTAGAAAGGCATCCTGAAGCCTGGAAAGTCATTAATTTGATTGTCCAGTATTTCCTTCATGAGATATTGCAACACTTAGAAAAAGTGTACAGCGCCAGCAGACAATGAATTTTCAGCACTAAAAAAACGAAACTTCATTAACAGCTAAACCAAACGTTTCCAATGTAAATTTCCACATTTATAGAGTGTAAAAAGGCATCCTGAAGCCTGGGAAGTCATTAATTTGATTGTCCAGTATTTCCCTTATGAGATAATGCCTCACATAGCAAATGTGTACAGTGCGAGCTGAAAATGCATTTTCAGCACTAAAAAACCAAACTTTTATAACAGCTAAACCAAACGTTTCCAATGTAAATTTCCACCTTTATATAGTGTAAAAAGACATCCTGAAGCCTGGGCAGTCATTAATTTGATTGTGCAATATTTCCCTTATGAGATAATGCCTCTCATAGCAAATGTGTACAGCGCGAGCTGAAAATGCATTTACAGCACTAAAAAACCAAACTTTTATAACAGCTAATCCAAACGTTTCAATTGTAAACTTCCACCTTTATATAGTGTAGAAAGGCATCCTGAAGCCTGGAAAGTCATTAATTTGATTGTCCAGTATTTCCTTCATGAGATATTGCAACACTTAGAAAAAGTGTACAGCGCCAGCAGACAATGAATTTTCAGCACTAAAAAAACGAAACTTCATTAACAGCTAAACCAAACGTTTCCAATGTAAATTTCCACATTTATAGAGTGTAAAAAGGCATCCTGAAGCCTGGGCAGTCATTAATTTGATTGTCCAGTATTTCCCTTATGAGATAATGCCTCACATAGCAAATGTGTACAGTGCGAGCTGAAAATGCATTTTCAGCACTAAAAAAACGAAACTTCATTAACAGCTAAACTAAACGATTCCAATGTAAATTTCCACCCTTATATAGTGTAAAAAGACATCCTGAAGCCTGGGCAGTCATTAATTTGATTGTCCAATATTTCCCTTATGAGATAATGCCTCTCATAGCAAATGTGTACAGTGCGAGCTGAAAATGCATTTACAGCACTAAAAAAACAAACTTTTATAACAGCTAAACCAAACGTTTCCAATGTAAATTTCCACCTTTATATAGTGTAAAAAGACATCCTGAAGCCTGGGCAGTCATTAATTTGATTGTCCAATATTTCCCTTATGAGATAATGCCTCTCATAGCAAATGTGTACAGCGCGAGCTGAAAATGCATTTACAGCACTAAAAAACCAAACTTTTATAACAGCTAAACCAAACGTTTCCAATGTAAATTTCCACCTTTATATAGTGTAGAAAGGCATCCTGAAGCCTGGAAAGTCATTAATTTGATTGTCCAGTATTTCCTTCATGAGATATTGCAACACTTAGATAAAGTGTACAGCGCCAGCAGACAATGAATTTTCAGCACTAAAAAAACGAAACTTCATTAACAGCTAAACCAAACGTTTCCAATGTAAATTTCCACATTTATAGAGTGTAAAAAGGCATCCTGAAGCCTGGGAAGTCATTAATTTGATTGTCCAGTATTTCCCTTATGAGATAATGCCTCACATAGCAAATGTGTACAGTGCGAGCTGAAAATGCATTTACAGCACTAAAAAAACAAACTTTTATAACAGCTAAACCAAACGTTTCCAATGTAAATTTCCACCTTTATATAGTGTAGAAAGGCATCCTGAAGCCTGGAAAGTCATTAATTTGATTGTCCAGTATTTCCTTCATGAGATATTGCAACACTTAGAAAAAGTGTACAGCGCCAGCAGACAATGAATTTTCAGCACTAAATAAACGAAACTTCATTAACAGCTAAAGTAAACGTTTCCAATGTAAATTTCCACCTTTATATAGTGTAAAAAGACATCCTGAAGCCTGGGCAGTCATTAATTTGATTGTCCAATATTTCCCTTATGAGATAATGCCTCTCATAGCAAATGTGTACAGTGCGAGCTGAAAATGCATTTACAGCACTAAAAAAACAAACTTTTATAACAGCTAAACCAAACGTTTCCAATGTAAATTTCCACCTTTATATAGTGTAAAAAGACATCCTGAAGCCTGGGCAGTCATTAATTTGATTGTCCAATATTTCCCTTATGAGATAATGCCTCTCATAGCAAATGTGTACAGCGCGAGCTGAAAATGCATTTACAGCACTAAAAAACCAAACTTTTATAACAGCTAAACCAAACGTTTCCAATATAAATTTCCACCTTTATATAGTGTAGAAAGGCATCCTGAAGCCTGGAAAGTCATTAATTTGATTGTCCAGTATTTCCTTCATGAGATATTGCAACACTTAGAAAAAGTGTACAGCGCCAGCAGACAATGAATTTTCAGCACTAAAAAAACGAAACTTCATTAACAGCTAAACCAAACGTTTCCAATGTAAATTTCCACATTTATAGAGTGTAAAAAGGCATCCTGAAGCCTGGGAAGTCATTAATTTGATTGTCCAGTATTTCCCTTATGAGATAATGCCTCACATAGCAAATGTGTACAGTGCGAGCTGAAAATGCATTTACAGCACTAAAAAAACAAACTTTTATAACAGCTAAACCAAACGTTTCCAATGTAAATTTCCACCTTTATATAGTGTAGAAAGGCATCCTGAAGCCTGGAAAGTCATTAATTTGATTGTCCAGTATTTCCTTCATGAGATATTGCAACACTTAGAAAAAGTGTACAGCGCCAGCAGACAATGAATTTTCAGCACTAAATAAACGAAACTTCATTAACAGCTAAAGTAAACGTTTCCAATGTAAATTTCCACCTTTATATAGTGTAAAAAGACATCCTGAAGCCTGGGCAGTCATTAATTTGATTGTCCAATATTTCCCTTATGAGATAATGCCTCTCATAGCAAATGTGTACAGCGCGAGCTGAAAATGCATTTACAGCACTAAAAAAACAAACTTTTATAACAGCTAAACCAAACGTTTCCAATGTAAATTTCCACCTTTATATAGTGTAAAAAGACATCCTGAAGCCTGGGCAGTCATTAATTTGATTGTCCAGTATTTCCCTTATGAGATAATGCCTCACATAGCAAATGTGGACAGTGCGAGCTGAAAATGCATTTTCAGCACTAAAAAAACCAAACTTTTATAACAGCTAAACCAAACGTTTCCAATGTAAATTTCCACCTTTATATAGTGTAAAAAGACATCCTGAAGCCTGGGCAGTCATTAATTTGATTGTCCAATATTTCCCTTATGAGATAATGCCTCTCATAGCAAATGTGTACAGCGCGAGCTGAAAATGCATTTACAGCACTAAAAAACCAAACTTTTATAACAGCTAAACCAAACGTTTCCAATGTAAATTTCCACCTTTATATAGTGTAGAAAGGCATCCTGAAGCCTGGAAAGTCATTAATTTGATTGTCCAGTATTTCCTTCATGAGATATTGCAACACTTAGAAAAAGTGTACAGCGCCAGCAGACAATGAATTTTCAGCACTAAAAAAACGAAACTTCATTAACAGCTAAACCAAACGTTTCCAATGTAAATTTCCACATTTATAGAGTGTAAAAAGGCATCCTGAAGCCTGGGCAGTCATTAATTTGATTGTCCAGTATTTCCCTTATGAGATAATGCCTCACATAGCAAATGTGTACAGTGCGAGCTGAAAATGCATTTTCAGCACTAAAAAAACGAAACTTCATTAACAGCTAAACTAAACGATTCCAATGTAAATTTCCACCCTTATATAGTGTAAAAAGACATCCTGAAGCCTGGGCAGTCATTAATTTGATTGTCCAATATTTCCCTTATGAGATAATGCCTCTCATAGCAAATGTGTACAGTGCGAGCTGAAAATGCATTTACAGCACTAAAAAAACAAACTTTTATAACAGCTAAACCAAACGTTTCCAATGTAAATTTCCACCTTTATATAGTGTAAAAAGACATCCTGAAGCCTGGGCAGTCATTAATTTGATTGTCCAATATTTCCCTTATGAGATAATGCCTCTCATAGCAAATGTGTACAGCGCGAGCTGAAAATGCATTTACAGCACTAAAAAACCAAACTTTTATAACAGCTAAACCAAACGTTTCCAATGTAAATTTCCACCTTTATATAGTGTAGAAAGGCATCCTGAAGCCTGGAAAGTCATTAATTTGATTGTCCAGTATTTCCTTCATGAGATATTGCAACACTTAGATAAAGTGTACAGCGCCAGCAGACAATGAATTTTCAGCACTAAAAAAACGAAACTTCATTAACAGCTAAACCAAACGTTTCCAATGTAAATTTCCACATTTATAGAGTGTAAAAAGGCATCCTGAAGCCTGGGAAGTCATTAATTTGATTGTCCAGTATTTCCCTTATGAGATAATGCCTCACATAGCAAATGTGTACAGTGCGAGCTGAAAATGCATTTACAGCACTAAAAAAACAAACTTTTATAACAGCTAAACCAAACGTTTCCAATGTAAATTTCCACCTTTATATAGTGTAGAAAGGCATCCTGAAGCCTGGAAAGTCATTAATTTGATTGTCCAGTATTTCCTTCATGAGATATTGCAACACTTAGAAAAAGTGTACAGCGCCAGCAGACAATGAATTTTCAGCACTAAATAAACGAAACTTCATTAACAGCTAAAGTAAACGTTTCCAATGTAAATTTCCACCTTTATATAGTGTAAAAAGACATCCTGAAGCCTGGGCAGTCATTAATTTGATTGTCCAATATTTCCCTTATGAGATAATGCCTCTCATAGCAAATGTGTACAGTGCGAGCTGAAAATGCATTTACAGCACTAAAAAAACAAACTTTTATAACAGCTAAACCAAACGTTTCCAATGTAAATTTCCACCTTTATATAGTGTAAAAAGACATCCTGAAGCCTGGGCAGTCATTAATTTGATTGTCCAATATTTCCCTTATGAGATAATGCCTCTCATAGCAAATGTGTACAGCGCGAGCTGAAAATGCATTTACAGCACTAAAAAACCAAACTTTTATAACAGCTAAACCAAACGTTTCCAATATAAATTTCCACCTTTATATAGTGTAGAAAGGCATCCTGAAGCCTGGAAAGTCATTAATTTGATTGTCCAGTATTTCCTTCATGAGATATTGCAACACTTAGAAAAAGTGTACAGCGCCAGCAGACAATGAATTTTCAGCACTAAAAAAACGAAACTTCATTAACAGCTAAACCAAACGTTTCCAATGTAAATTTCCACATTTATAGAGTGTAAAAAGGCATCCTGAAGCCTGGGAAGTCATTAATTTGATTGTCCAGTATTTCCCTTATGAGATAATGCCTCACATAGCAAATGTGTACAGTGCGAGCTGAAAATGCATTTACAGCACTAAAAAAACAAACTTTTATAACAGCTAAACCAAACGTTTCCAATGTAAATTTCCACCTTTATATAGTGTAGAAAGGCATCCTGAAGCCTGGAAAGTCATTAATTTGATTGTCCAGTATTTCCTTCATGAGATATTGCAACACTTAGAAAAAGTGTACAGCGCCAGCAGACAATGAATTTTCAGCACTAAATAAACGAAACTTCATTAACAGCTAAAGTAAACGTTTCCAATGTAAATTTCCACCTTTATATAGTGTAAAAAGACATCCTGAAGCCTGGGCAGTCATTAATTTGATTGTCCAATATTTCCCTTATGAGATAATGCCTCTCATAGCAAATGTGTACAGCGCGAGCTGAAAATGCATTTACAGCACTAAAAAAACAAACTTTTATAACAGCTAAACCAAACGTTTCCAATGTAAATTTCCACCTTTATATAGTGTAAAAAGACATCCTGAAGCCTGGGCAGTCATTAATTTGATTGTCCAGTATTTCCCTTATGAGATAATGCCTCACATAGCAAATGTGGACAGTGCGAGCTGAAAATGCATTTTCAGCACTAAAAAAACCAAACTTTTATAACAGCTAAACCAAACGTTTCCAATGTAAATTTCCACCTTTATATAGTGTAAAAAGACATCCTGAAGCCTGGGCAGTCATTAATTTGATTGTCCAATATTTCCCTTATGAGATAATGCCTCTCATAGCAAATGTGTACAGTGCGAGCTGAAAATGCATTTACAGCACTAAAAAAACAAACTTTTATAACAGCTAAACCAAACGTTTCCAATGTAAATTTCCACCTTTATATAGTGTAAAAAGACATCCTGAAGCCTGGGCAGTCATTAATTTGATTGTCCAATATTTCCCTTATGAGATAATGCCTCTCATAGCAAATGTGTACAGCGCGAGCTGAAAATGCATTTACAGCACTAAAAAACCAAACTTTTATAACAGCTAAACCAAACGTTTCCAATGTAAATTTCCACCTTTATATAGTGTAAAAAGACATCCTGAAGCCTGGGCAGTCATTAATTTGATTGTCCAATATTTCCCTTATGAGATAATGCCTCTCATAGCAAATGTGTACAGCGCGAGCTGAAAATGCATTTTCAGCACTAAAAAACCAAACTTTTATAACAGCTAAACCAAACGTTTCAAATGTAAATTTCCACCTTTATATAGTGTAAAAAGACATCCTGAAGCCTGGGCAGTCATTAATTTGATTGTCCAATATTTCCCTTATGAGATAATGCCTCTCATAGCAAATGTGTACAGTGCGAGCTGAAAATGCATTTACAGCACTAAAAAAACAAACTTTTATAACAGCTAAACCAAACGTTTCCAATGTAAATTTCCACCTTTATATAGTGTAAAAAGACATCCTGAAGCCTGGGCAGTCATTAATTTGATTGTCCAATATTTCCCTTATGAGATAATGCCTCTCATAGCAAATGTGTACAGCGCGAGCTGATATTGCATTTACAGCACTAAAAAACCAAACTTTTATAACAGCTAAACCAAACGTTTCCAATGTAAATTTCTACCTTTATATAGTGTAGAAAGGCATCCTGAAGCCTGGAAAGTCATTAATTTGATTGTCCAGTATTTCCTTCATGAGATATTGCAACACTTAGAAAAAGTGTACAGCGCCAGCAGACAATGAATTTTCAGCACTAAAAAAACGAAACTTCATTAACAGCTAAACCAAACGTTTCCAATGTAAATTTCCACATTTATAGAGTGTAAAAAGGCATCCTGAAGCCTGGGCAGTCATTAATTTGATTGTCCAATATTTCCCTTATGAGATAATGCCTCTCATAGCAAATGTGTACAGCGCGAGCTGAAAATGCATTTACAGCACTAAAAAACCAAACTTTTATAACAGCTAAACCAAACGTTTTCAATGTAAATTTCCACCTTTATATAGTGTAGAAAGGCATCCTGAAGCCTGGAAAGTCATTAATTTGATTGTCCAGTATTTCCTTCATGAGATATTGCAACACTTAGAAAAAGTGTACAGCGCCAGCAGACAATGAATTTTCAGCACTAAAAAAACGAAACTTCATTAACAGCTAAACCAAACGTTTCCAATGTAAATTTCCACATTTATAGAGTGTAAAAAGGCATCCTGAAGCCTGGGAAGTCATTAATTTGATTGTCCAGTATTTCCCTTATGAGATAATGCCTCACATAGCAAATGTGTACAGTGCGAGCTGAAAATGCATTTACAGCACTAAAAAAACAAACTTTTATAACAGCTAAACCAAACGTTTCCAATGTAAATTTCCACCTTTATATAGTGTAGAAAGGCATCCTGAAGCCTGGAAAGTCATTAATTTGATTGTCCAGTATTTCCTTCATGAGATATTGCAACACTTAGAAAAAGTGTACAGCGCCAGCAGACAATGAATTTTCAGCACTAAATAAACGAAACTTCATTAACAGCTAAAGTAAACGTTTCCAATGTAAATTTCCACCTTTATATAGTGTAAAAAGACATCCTGAAGCCTGGGCAGTCATTAATTTGATTGTCCAATATTTCCCTTATGAGATAATGCCTCTCATAGCAAATGTGTACAGTGCGAGCTGAAAATGCATTTACAGCACTAAAAAAACAAACTTTTATAACAGCTAAACCAAACGTTTCCAATGTAAATTTCCACCTTTATATAGTGTAAAAAGACATCCTGAAGCCTGGGCAGTCATTAATTTGATTGTCCAATATTTCCCTTATGAGATAATGCCTCTCATAGCAAATGTGTACAGCGCGAGCTGAAAATGCATTTACAGCACTAAAAAAACAAACTTTTATAACAGCTAAACCAAACGTTTCCAATGTAAATTTCCACCTTTATATAGTGTAGAAAGGCATCCTGAAGCCTGGAAAGTCATTAATTTGATTGTCCAGTATTTCCTTCATGAGATATTGCAACACTTAGAAAAAGTGTACAGCGCCAGCAGACAATGAATTTTCAGCACTAAAAAAACGAAACTTCATTAACAGCTAAACTAAATGTTTCCAATGTAAATTTCCACCTTTATATAGTGTAAAAAGACATCCTGAAGCCTGGGCAGTCATTAATTTGATTGTCCAATATTTCCCTTATGAGATAATGCCTCTCATAGCAAATGTGTACAGCGCGAGCTGAAAATGCATTTACAGCACTAAAAAACCAAACTTTTATAACAGCTAAACCAAACGTTTCCAATGTAAATTTCCACCTTTATATAGTGTAAAAAGGCATCCTGAAGCCTGGAAAGTCTTTAATTTGATTGTCCAGTATTTCCTTCATGAGATATTGCAACACTTAGAAAAAGTGTACAGCGCCAGCAGACAATGAATTTCCAGCACTAAAAAAACGAAACTTCATTAACAGCTAAACTAAACGTTTCCAATGTAAATTTCCACCTTTATATAGTGTAAAAAGACATCCTGAAGCCTGGGCAGTCATTAATTTGATTGTCCAATATTTCCCTTATGAGATAATGCCTCTCATAGCAAATGTGTACAGCGCGAGCTGAAAATGCATTTACAGCACTAAAAAACCAAACTTTTATAACAGCTAAACCAAACGTTTCCAATGTAAATTTCAACCTTTATATAGTGTAAAAAGACATCCTGAAGCCTGGGCAGTCATTAATTTGATTGTCCAATATTTCCCTTATGAGATAATGCCTCTCATAGCAAATGTGTACAGCGCGAGCTGAAAATGCATTTACAGCACTAAAAACCCAAACTTTTATAACAGCTAAACCAAACGTTTCCAATGTAAATTTCCACCTTTATATAGTGTAGAAAGGCATCCTGAAGCCTGGAAAGTCATTAATTTGATTGTCCAGTATTTCCTTCATGAGATATTGCAACACTTAGAAAAAGTGTACAGCGCCAGCAGACAATGAATTTTCAGCACTAAAAAAACGAAACTTCATTAACAGCTGAACTAAACGTTTCCAATGTAAATGTCCACCTTTATATAGTGTAAAAAGACATCCTGAAGCCTGGGCAGTCATTAATTTGATTGTCCAATATTTCCCTTATGAGATAATGCCTCTCATAGCAAATGTGTACAGCGCGAGCTGAAAATGCATTTACAGCACTAAAAAACCAAACTTTTATAACAGCTAAACCAAACGTTTCCAATGTAAATTTCCACCTTTATATAGTGTAGAAAGGCATCCTGAAGCCTGGAAAGTCATTAATTTGATTGTCCAGTATTTCCTTCATGAGATATTGCAACACTTAGAAAAAGTGTACAGCGCCAGCAGACAATGAATTTTCAGCACTAAAAAAAACGAAACTTCATTAACAGCTAAACCAAACGTTTCCAATGTAAATTTCCACCTTTATATAGTGTAGAAAGGCATCCTGAAGCCTGGAAAGTCATTAATTTGATTGTCCAGTATTTCCTTCATGAGATATTGCAACACTTAGAAAAAGTGTACAGCGCCAGCAGACAATGAATTTTCAGGACTAAAAAAACGAAACTTCATTAACAGCTAAACCAAACGTTTCCAATGTAAATTTCCACATTTATAGAGTGTAAAAAGGCATCCTGAAGCCTGGGAAGTCATTAATTTGATTGTCCAGTATTTCCCTTATGAGATAATGCCTCACATAGCAAATGTGTACAGTGCGAGCTGAAAATGCATTTTCAGCACTAAAAAACCAAACTTTTATAACAGCTAAACCAAACGTTTCAAATGTAAATTTCCACCTTTATATAGTGTAAAAAGACATCCTGAAGCCTGGGCAGTCATTAATTTGATTGTCCAATATTTCCCTTATGAGATAATGCCTCTCATAGCAAATGTGTACAGTGCGAGCTGAAAATGCATTTACAGCACTAAAAAAACAAACTTTTATAACAGCTAAACCAAACGTTTCCAATGTAAATTTCCACCTTTATATAGTGTAAAAAGACATCCTGAAGCCTGGGCAGTCATTAATTTGATTGTCCAATATTTCCCTTATGAGATAATGCCTCTCATAGCAAATGTGTACAGTGCGAGCTGAAAATGCATGTACAGCACTAAAAAAACAAACTTTTATAACAGCTAAACCAAACGTTTCCAATGTAAATTTCCACCTTTATATAGTGTAAAAAGACATCCTGAAGCCTGGGCAGTCATTAATTTGATTGTCCAATATTTCCCTTATGAGATAATGCCTCTCATAGCAAATGTGTACAGCGCGAGCTGAAAATGCATTTACAGCACTAAAAAACCAAACTTTTATAACAGCTAAACCAAACGTTTTCAATGTAAATTTCCACCTTTATATAGTGTAGAAAGGCATCCTGAAGCCTGGAAAGTCATTAATTTGATTGTCCAGTATTTCCTTCATGAGATATTGCAACACTTAGAAAAAGTGTACAGCGCCAGCAGACAATGAATTTTCAGCACTAAAAAAACGAAACTTCATTAACAGCTAAACCAAACGTTTCCAATGTAAATTTCCACATTTATAGAGTGTAAAAAGGCATCCTGAAGCCTGGGAAGTCATTAATTTGATTGTCCAGTATTTCCCTTATGAGATAATGCCTCACATAGCAAATGTGTACAGTGCGAGCTGAAAATGCATTTACAGCACTAAAAAAACAAACTTTTATAACAGCTAAACCAAACGTTTCCAATGTAAATTTCCACCTTTATATAGTGTAGAAAGGCATCCTGAAGCCTGGAAAGTCATTAATTTGATTGTCCAGTATTTCCTTCATGAGATATTGCAACACTTAGAAAAAGTGTACAGCGCCAGCAGACAATGAATTTTCAGCACTAAATAAACGAAACTTCATTAACAGCTAAAGTAAACGTTTCCAATGTAAATTTCCACCTTTATATAGTGTAAAAAGACATCCTGAAGCCTGGGCAGTCATTAATTTGATTGTCCAATATTTCCCTTATGAGATAATGCCTCTCATAGCAAATGTGTACAGTGCGAGCTGAAAATGCATTTACAGCACTAAAAAAACAAACTTTTATAACAGCTAAACCAAACGTTTCCAATGTAAATTTCCACCTTTATATAGTGTAAAAAGACATCCTGAAGCCTGGGCAGTCATTAATTTGATTGTCCAATATTTCCCTTATGAGATAATGCCTCTCATAGCAAATGTGTACAGCGCGAGCTGAAAATGCATTTACAGCACTAAAAAAACAAACTTTTATAACAGCTAAACCAAACGTTTCCAATGTAAATTTCCACCTTTATATAGTGTAGAAAGGCATCCTGAAGCCTGGAAAGTCATTAATTTGATTGTCCAG
The DNA here is from genome assembly GCF_059441095.1 of Idiotropiscis lumnitzeri. NCBI lineage: Eukaryota > Metazoa > Chordata > Actinopteri > Syngnathiformes > Syngnathidae > Idiotropiscis > Idiotropiscis lumnitzeri. The sequence continues at coordinate 503,823 of NW_028283584.1, read as the reverse complement.
TATTTCCTTCATGAGATATTGCAACACTTAGAAAAAGTGTACAGCGCCAGCAGACAATGAATTTTCAGCACTAAAAAAACGAAACTTCATTAACAGCTAAACTAAATGTTTCCAATGTAAATTTCCACCTTTATATAGTGTAAAAAGACATCCTGAAGCCTGGGCAGTCATTAATTTGATTGTCCAATATTTCCCTTATGAGATAATGCCTCTCATAGCAAATGTGTACAGCGCGAGCTGAAAATGCATTTACAGCACTAAAAAACCAAACTTTTATAACAGCTAAACCAAACGTTTCCAATGTAAATTTCCACCTTTATATAGTGTAAAAAGGCATCCTGAAGCCTGGAAAGTCTTTAATTTGATTGTCCAGTATTTCCTTCATGAGATATTGCAACACTTAGAAAAAGTGTACAGCGCCAGCAGACAATGAATTTCCAGCACTAAAAAAACGAAACTTCATTAACAGCTAAACTAAACGTTTCCAATGTAAATTTCCACCTTTATATAGTGTAAAAAGACATCCTGAAGCCTGGGCAGTCATTAATTTGATTGTCCAATATTTCCCTTATGAGATAATGCCTCTCATAGCAAATGTGTACAGCGCGAGCTGAAAATGCATTTACAGCACTAAAAAACCAAACTTTTATAACAGCTAAACCAAACGTTTCCAATGTAAATTTCAACCTTTATATAGTGTAAAAAGACATCCTGAAGCCTGGGCAGTCATTAATTTGATTGTCCAATATTTCCCTTATGAGATAATGCCTCTCATAGCAAATGTGTACAGCGCGAGCTGAAAATGCATTTACAGCACTAAAAACCCAAACTTTTATAACAGCTAAACCAAACGTTTCCAATGTAAATTTCCACCTTTATATAGTGTAGAAAGGCATCCTGAAGCCTGGAAAGTCATTAATTTGATTGTCCAGTATTTCCTTCATGAGATATTGCAACACTTAGAAAAAGTGTACAGCGCCAGCAGACAATGAATTTTCAGCACTAAAAAAACGAAACTTCATTAACAGCTGAACTAAACGTTTCCAATGTAAATGTCCACCTTTATATAGTGTAAAAAGACATCCTGAAGCCTGGGCAGTCATTAATTTGATTGTCCAATATTTCCCTTATGAGATAATGCCTCTCATAGCAAATGTGTACAGCGCGAGCTGAAAATGCATTTACAGCACTAAAAAACCAAACTTTTATAACAGCTAAACCAAACGTTTCCAATGTAAATTTCCACCTTTATATAGTGTAGAAAGGCATCCTGAAGCCTGGAAAGTCATTAATTTGATTGTCCAGTATTTCCTTCATGAGATATTGCAACACTTAGAAAAAGTGTACAGCGCCAGCAGACAATGAATTTTCAGCACTAAAAAAAACGAAACTTCATTAACAGCTAAACCAAACGTTTCCAATGTAAATTTCCACCTTTATATAGTGTAGAAAGGCATCCTGAAGCCTGGAAAGTCATTAATTTGATTGTCCAGTATTTCCTTCATGAGATATTGCAACACTTAGAAAAAGTGTACAGCGCCAGCAGACAATGAATTTTCAGGACTAAAAAAACGAAACTTCATTAACAGCTAAACCAAACGTTTCCAATGTAAATTTCCACATTTATAGAGTGTAAAAAGGCATCCTGAAGCCTGGGAAGTCATTAATTTGATTGTCCAGTATTTCCCTTATGAGATAATGCCTCTCATAGCAAATGTGTACAGTGCGAGCTGAAAATGCATTTTCAGCACTAAAAAACCAAACTTTTATAACAGCTAAACCAAACGTTTCCAATGTAAATTTCCACCTTTATATAGTGTAAAAAGACATCCTGAAGCCTGGGCAGTCATTAATTTGATTGTCCAATATTTCCCTTATGAGATAATGCCTCTCATAGCAAATGTGTACAGCGCGAGCTGAAAATGCATTTACAGCACTAAAAAACCAAACTTTTATAACAGCTAAACCAAACGTTTCAATTGTAAATTTCCACCTTTATATAGTGTAGAAAGGCATCCTGAAGCCTGGAAAGTCATTAATTTGATTGTCCAGTATTTCCTTCATGAGATATTGCAACACTTAGAAAAAGTGTACAGCGCCAGCAGACAATGAATTTTCAGCACTAAAAAAACGAAACTTCATTAACAGCTGAACTAAACGTTTCCAATGTAAATGTCCACCTTTATATAGTGTAAAAAGACATCCTGAAGCCTGGGCAGTCATTAATTTGATTGTCCAATATTTCCCTTATGAGATAATGCCTCTCATAGCAAATGTGTACAGCGCGAGCTGAAAATGCATTTACAGCACTAAAAAACCAAACTTTTATAACAGCTAAACCAAACGTTTCCAATGTAAATTTCCACCTTTATATAGTGTAAAAAGACATCCTGAAGCCTGGGCAGTCATTAATTTGATTGTCCAATATTTCCCTTATGAGATAATGCCTCTCATAGCAAATGTGTACAGTGCGAGCTGAAAATGCATTTACAGCACTAAAAAAACAAACTTTTATAACAGCTAAACCAAACGTTTCCAATGTAAATTTCCACCTTTATATAGTGTAAAAAGACATCCTGAAGCCTGGGCAGTCATTAATTTGATTGTCCAATATTTCCCTTATGAGATAATGCCTCTCATAGCAAATGTGTACAGCGCGAGCTGAAAATGCATTTACAGCACTAAAAAACCAAACTTTTATAACAGCTAAACCAAACGTTTCCAATGTAAATTTCCACCTTTATATAGTGTAAAAAGACATCCTGAAGCCTGGGCAGTCATTAATTTGATTGTCCAATATTTCCCTTATGAGATAATGCCTCTCATAGCAAATGTGTACAGCGCGAGCTGAAAATGCATTTTCAGCACTAAAAAACCAAACTTTTATAACAGCTAAACCAAACGTTTCAAATGTAAATTTCCACCTTTATATAGTGTAAAAAGACATCCTGAAGCCTGGGCAGTCATTAATTTGATTGTCCAATATTTCCCTTATGAGATAATGCCTCTCATAGCAAATGTGTACAGTGCGAGCTGAAAATGCATTTACAGCACTAAAAAAACAAACTTTTATAACAGCTAAACCAAACGTTTCCAATGTAAATTTCCACCTTTATATAGTGTAAAAAGACATCCTGAAGCCTGGGCAGTCATTAATTTGATTGTCCAATATTTCCCTTATGAGATAATGCCTCTCATAGCAAATGTGTACAGCGCGAGCTGAAAATGCATTTACAGCACTAAAAAACCAAACTTTTATAACAGCTAAACCAAACGTTTTCAATGTAAATTTCCACCTTTATATAGTGTAGAAAGGCATCCTGAAGCCTAGAAAGTCATTAATTTGATTGTCCAGTATTTCCTTCATGAGATATTGCAACACTTAGAAAAAGTGTACAGCGCCAGCAGACAATGAATTTTCAGCACTAAAAAAACGAAACTTCATTAACAGCTAAACCAAACGTTTCCAATGTAAATTTCCACATTTATAGAGTGTAAAAAGGCATCCTGAAGCCTGGGAAGTCATTAATTTGATTGTCCAGTATTTCCCTTATGAGATAATGCCTCACATAGCAAATGTGTACAGTGCGAGCTGAAAATGCATTTACAGCACTAAAAAAACAAACTTTTATAACAGCTAAACCAAACGTTTCCAATGTAAATTTCCACCTTTATATAGTGTAGAAAGGCATCCTGAAGCCTGGAAAGTCATTAATTTGATTGTCCAGTATTTCCTTCATGAGATATTGCAACACTTAGAAAAAGTGTACAGCGCCAGCAGACAATGAATTTTCAGCACTAAATAAACGAAACTTCATTAACAGCTAAAGTAAACGTTTCCAATGTAAATTTCCACCTTTATATAGTGTAAAAAGACATCCTGAAGCCTGGGCAGTCATTAATTTGATTGTCCAATATTTCCCTTATGAGATAATGCCTCTCATAGCAAATGTGTACAGTGCGAGCTGAAAATGCATTTACAGCACTAAAAAAACAAACTTTTATAACAGCTAAACCAAACGTTTCCAATGTAAATTTCCACCTTTATATAGTGTAAAAAGACATCCTGAAGCCTGGGCAGTCATTAATTTGATTGTCCAATATTTCCCTTATGAGATAATGCCTCTCATAGCAAATGTGTACAGCGCGAGCTGAAAATGCATTTACAGCACTAAAAAAACAAACTTTTATAACAGCTAAACCAAACGTTTCCAATGTAAATTTCCACCTTTATATAGTGTAGAAAGGCATCCTGAAGCCTGGAAAGTCATTAATTTGATTGTCCAGTATTTCCTTCATGAGATATTGCAACACTTAGAAAAAGTGTACAGCGCCAGCAGACAATGAATTTTCAGCACTAAAAAAACGAAACTTCATTAACAGCTAAACTAAATGTTTCCAATGTAAATTTCCACCTTTATATAGTGTAAAAAGACATCCTGAAGCCTGGGCAGTCATTAATTTGATTGTCCAATATTTCCCTTATGAGATAATGCCTCTCATAGCAAATGTGTACAGCGCGAGCTGAAAATGCATTTACAGCACTAAAAAACCAAACTTTTATAACAGCTAAACCAAACGTTTCCAATGTAAATTTCCACCTTTATATAGTGTAAAAAGGCATCCTGAAGCCTGGAAAGTCTTTAATTTGATTGTCCAGTATTTCCTTCATGAGATATTGCAACACTTAGAAAAAGTGTACAGCGCCAGCAGACAATGAATTTCCAGCACTAAAAAAACGAAACTTCATTAACAGCTAAACTAAACGTTTCCAATGTAAATTTCCACCTTTATATGGTGTAAAAAGACATCCTGAAGCCTGGGCAGTCATTAATTTGATTGTCCAATATTTCCCTTATGAGATAATGCCTCTCATAGCAAATGTGTACAGCGCGAGCTGAAAATGCATTTACAGCACTAAAAAACCAAACTTTTATAACAGCTAAACCAAACGTTTCCAATGTAAATTTCAACCTTTATATAGTGTAAAAAGACATCCTGAAGCCTGGGCAGTCATTAATTTGATTGTCCAATATTTCCCTTATGAGATAATGCCTCTCATAGCAAATGTGTACAGCGCGAGCTGAAAATGCATTTACAGCACTAAAAACCCAAACTTTTATAACAGCTAAACCAAACGTTTCCAATGTAAATTTCCACCTTTATATAGTGTAGAAAGGCATCCTGAAGCCTGGAAAGTCATTAATTTGATTGTCCAGTATTTCCTTCATGAGATATTGCAACACTTAGAAAAAGTGTACAGCGCCAGCAGACAATGAATTTTCAGCACTAAAAAAACGAAACTTCATTAACAGCTGAACTAAACGTTTCCAATGTAAATGTCCACCTTTATATAGTGTAAAAAGACATCCTGAAGCCTGGGCAGTCATTAATTTGATTGTCCAATATTTCCCTTATGAGATAATGCCTCTCATAGCAAATGTGTACAGCGCGAGCTGAAAATGCATTTACAGCACTAAAAAACCAAACTTTTATAACAGCTAAACCAAACGTTTCCAATGTAAATTTCCACCTTTATATAGTGTAGAAAGGCATCCTGAAGCCTGGAAAGTCATTAATTTGATTGTCCAGTATTTCCTTCATGAGATATTGCAACACTTAGAAAAAGTGTACAGCGCCAGCAGACAATGAATTTTCAGCACTAAAAAAAACGAAACTTCATTAACAGCTAAACCAAACGTTTCCAATGTAAATTTCCACCTTTATATAGTGTAGAAAGGCATCCTGAAGCCTGGAAAGTCATTAATTTGATTGTCCAGTATTTCCTTCATGAGATATTGCAACACTTAGAAAAAGTGTACAGCGCCAGCAGACAATGAATTTTCAGCACTAAAAAAACGAAACTTCATTAACAGCTAAACCAAACGTTTCCAATGTAAATTTCCACATTTATAGAGTGTAAAAAGGCATCCTGAAGCCTGGGAAGTCATTAATTTGATTGTCCAGTATTTCCCTTATGAGATAATGCCTCACATAGCAAATGTGTACAGTGCGAGCTGAAAATGCATTTTCAGCACTAAAAAACCAAACTTTTATAACAGCTAAACCAAACGTTTCCAATGTAAATTTCCACCTTTATATAGTGTAAAAAGACATCCTGAAGCCTGGGCAGTCATTAATTTGATTGTCCAATATTTCCCTTATGAGATAATGCCTCTCATAGCAAATGTGTACAGCGCGAGCTGAAAATGCATTTACAGCACTAAAAAACCAAACTTTTATAACAGCTAAACCAAACGTTTCAATTGTAAATTTCCACCTTTATATAGTGTAGAAAGGCATCCTGAAGCCTGGAAAGTCATTAATTTGATTGTCCAGTATTTCCTTCATGAGATATTGCAACACTTAGAAAAAGTGTACAGCGCCAGCAGACAATGAATTTTCAGCACTAAAAAAACGAAACTTCATTAACAGCTGAACTAAACGTTTCCAATGTAAATGTCCACCTTTATATAGTGTAAAAAGACATCCTGAAGCCTGGGCAGTCATTAATTTGATTGTCCAATATTTCCCTTATGAGATAATGCCTCTCATAGCAAATGTGTACAGCGCGAGCTGAAAATGCATTTACAGCACTAAAAAACCAAACTTTTATAACAGCTAAACCAAACGTTTCCAATGTAAATTTCCACCTTTATATAGTGTAGAAAGGCATCCTGAAGCCTGGAAAGTCATTAATTTGATTGTCCAGTATTTCCTTCATGAGATATTGCAACACTTAGAAAAAGTGTACAGCGCCAGCAGACAATGAATTTTCAGCACTAAAAAAACGAAACTTCATTAACAGCTAAACCAAACGTTTCCAATGTAAATTTCCACATTTATAGAGTGTAAAAAGGCATCCTGAAGCCTGGGAAGTCATTAATTTGATTGTCCAGTATTTCCCTTATGAGATAATGCCTCACATAGCAAATGTGTACAGTGCGAGCTGAAAATGCATTTTCAGCACTAAAAAACCAAACTTTTATAACAGCTAAACCAAACGTTTCCAATGTAAATTTCCACCTTTATATAGTGTAAAAAGACATCCTGAAGCCTGGGCAGTCATTAATTTGATTGTCCAATATTTCCCTTATGAGATAATGCCTCTCATAGCAAATGTGTACAGCGCGAGCTGAAAATGCATTTACAGCACTAAAAAACCAAACTTTTATAACAGCTAAACCAAACGTTTCAATTGTAAATTTCCACCTTTATATAGTGTAGAAAGGCATCCTGAAGCCTGGAAAGTCATTAATTTGATTGTCCAGTATTTCCTTCATGAGATATTGCAACACTTAGAAAAAGTGTACAGCGCCAGCAGACAATGAATTTTCAGCACTAAAAAAACGAAACTTCATTAACAGCTAAACCAAACGTTTCCAATGTAAATTTCCACATTTATAGAGTGTAAAAAGGCATCCTGAAGCCTGGGAAGTCATTAATTTGATTGTCCAGTATTTCCCTTATGAGATAATGCCTCACATAGCAAATGTGTACAGTGCGAGCTGAAAATGCATTTACAGCACTAAAAAAACAAACTTTTATAACAGCTAAACCAAACGTTTCCAATGTAAATTTCCACCTTTATATAGTGTAGAAAGGCATCCTGAAGCCTGGAAAGTCATTAATTTGATTGTCCAGTATTTCCTTCATGAGATATTGCAACACTTAGAAAAAGTGTACAGCGCCAGCAGACAATTAATTTTCAGCACTAAATAAACGAAACTTCATTAACAGCTAAAGTAAACGTTTCCAATGTAAATTTCCACCTTTATATAGTGTAAAAAGACATCCTGAAGCCTGGGCAGTCATTAATTTGATTGTCCAATATTTCCCTTATGAGATAATGCCTCTCATAGCAAATGTGTACAGTGCGAGCTGAAAATGCATTTACAGCACTAAAAAAACAAACTTTTATAACAGCTAAACCAAACGTTTCCAATGTAAATTTCCACCTTTATATAGTGTAAAAAGACATCCTGAAGCCTGGGCAGTCATTAATTTGATTGTCCAATATTTCCCTTATGAGATAATGCCTCTCATAGCAAATGTGTACAGCGCGAGCTGAAAATGCATTTACAGCACTAAAAAACCAAACTTTTATAACAGCTAAACCAAACGTTTCCAATATAAATTTCCACCTTTATATAGTGTAGAAAGGCATCCTGAAGCCTGGAAAGTCATTAATTTGATTGTCCAGTATTTCCTTCATGAGATATTGCAACACTTAGAAAAAGTGTACAGCGCCAGCAGACAATGAATTTTCAGCACTAAAAAAACGAAACTTCATTAACAGCTAAACCAAACGTTTCCAATGTAAATTTCCACATTTATAGAGTGTAAAAAGGCATCCTGAAGCCTGGGAAGTCATTAATTTGATTGTCCAGTATTTCCCTTATGAGATAATGCCTCACATAGCAAATGTGTACAGTGCGAGCTGAAAATGCATTTACAGCACTAAAAAAACAAACTTTTATAACAGCTAAACCAAACGTTTCCAATGTAAATTTCCACCTTTATATAGTGTAGAAAGGCATCCTGAAGCCTGGAAAGTCATTAATTTGATTGTCCAGTATTTCCTTCATGAGATATTGCAACACTTAGAAAAAGTGTACAGCGCCAGCAGACAATGAATTTTCAGCACTAAATAAACGAAACTTCATTAACAGCTAAAGTAAACGTTTCCAATGTAAATTTCCACCTTTATATAGTGTAAAAAGACATCCTGAAGCCTGGGCAGTCATTAATTTGATTGTCCAATATTTCCCTTATGAGATAATGCCTCTCATAGCAAATGTGTACAGTGCGAGCTGAAAATGCATTTACAGCACTAAAAAAACAAACTTTTATAACAGCTAAACCAAACGTTTCCAATGTAAATTTCCACCTTTATATAGTGTAAAAAGACATCCTGAAGCCTGGGCAGTCATTAATTTGATTGTCCAATATTTCCCTTATGAGATAATGCCTCTCATAGCAAATGTGTACAGCGCGAGCTGAAAATGCATTTACAGCACTAAAAAAACCAAACTTTTATAACAGCTAAACCAAACGTTTCCAATGTAAATTTCCACCTTTATATAGTGTAGAAAGGCACCCTGAAGCCTGGAAAGTCATTAATTTGATTGTCCAGTATTTCCTTCATGAGATATTGCAACACTTAGAAAAAGTGTACAGCGCCAGCAGACAATGAATTTTCAGCACTAAAAAAACGAAACTTCATTAACAGCTAAACCAAACGTTTCCAATGTAAATTTCCACATTTATAGAGTGTAAAAATGCATCCTGAAGCCTGGGCAGTCATTAATTTGATTGTCCAATATTTCCCTTATGAGATAATGCCTCTCATAGCAAATGTGTACAGCGCGAGCTGAAAATGCATTTACAGCACTAAAAAACCAAACTTTTATAACAGCTAAACCAAACGTTTCCAATGTAAATTTCCACCTTTATATAGTGTAGAAAGGCATCCTGAAGCCTGGAAAGTCATTAATTTGATTGTCCAGTATTTCCTTCATGAGATATTGCAACACTTAGAAAAAGTGTACAGCGCCAGCAGACAACGAATTTTCAACACTAAAAAAAACGAAACTTCATTAACAGCTAAACCAAACGTTTCCAATGTAAATTTCCACATTTATAGAGTGTAAAAAGGCATCCTGAAGCCTGGGAAGTCATTAATTTGATTGTCCAGTATTTCCCTTATGAGATAATGCCTCTCATTGCAAATGTGTACAGCGCGAGCTGAAAATGCATTTTCAGCACTAAAAAACCAAACTTTTATAACACCTAAACCAAACGTTTCCAATGTAAATTTCCTCCTTTATATAGTGTAAAAAGACATCCTGAAGCCTGGGCAGTCATTAATTTGATTGTCCAATATTTCCCTTATGAGATAATGCCTCTCATAGCAAATGTGTACAGCGCGAGCTGAAAATGCATTTACAGCACTAAAAAACCAAACTTTTATAACAGCTAAACCAAACGTTTCCAATGTAAATTTCCACCTTTATATAGTGTAGAAAGGCATCCTGAAGCCTGGAAAGTCATTAATTTGATTGTCCAGTATTTCCTTCATGAGATATTGCAACATTTAGAAAAAGTGTACAGCGCCAGCAGACAATGAATTTTCAGCACTAAAAAAACGAAACTTCATTAACAGCTAAACTAAACGTTTCCAATGTAAATTTCCACCTTTATATAGTGTAAAAAGACATCCTGAAGCCCGGGCAGCCATTAATTTGATTGTCCAATATTTCCCTTATGAGATAATGCCTCTCATAGCAAATGTGTACAGCGCGAGCTGAAAATGCATTTACAGCACTAAAAAACCAAACTTTTATAACAGCTAAACCAAACGTTTCCAATGTAAATTTCCACCTTTATATAGTGTAAAAAGACATCCTGAAGCCTGGGCAGTCATTAATTTGATTGTCCAATATTTCCCTTATGAGATAATGCCTCTCATAGCAAATGTGTACAGCGCGAGCTGAAAATGCATTTACAGCACTAAAAAACCAAACTTTTATAACAGCTAAACCAAACGTTTCCAATGTAAATTTCCACCTTTATATAGTGTAGAAAGGCATCCTGAAGCCTGGAAAGTCATTAATTTGATTGTCCAGTATTTCCTTCATGAGATATTGCAACACTTAGAAAAAGTGTACAGCGCCAGCAGACAATGAATTTTCAGCACTAAAAAAACGAAACTTCATTAACAGCTAAACTAAATGTTTCCAATGTAAATTTCCACCTTTATATAGTGTAAAAAGACATCCTGAAGCCTGGGCAGTCATTAATTTGATTGTCCAATATTTCCCTTATGAGATAATGCCTCTCATAGCAAATGTGTACAGCGCGAGCTGAAAATGCATTTACAGCACTAAAAAACCAAACTTTTATAACAGCTAAACCAAACGTTTCCAATGTAAATTTCCACCTTTATATAGTGTAAAAAGGCATCCTGAAGCCTGGAAAGTCTTTAATTTGATTGTCCAGTATTTCCTTCATGAGATATTGCAACACTTAGAAAAAGTGTACAGCGCCAGCAGACAATGAATTTTCAGCACTAAAAAACCGAAACTTCATTAACAGCTAAACTAAACGTTTCCAATGTAAATTTCCACCTTTATATAGTGTAAAAAGACATCCTGAAGCCTGGGCAGCCATTAATTTGATTGTCCAATATTTCCCTTATGAGATAATGCCTCTCATAGCAAATGTGTACAGCGCGAGCTGAAAATGCATTTACAGCACTAAAAAACCAAACTTTTATAACAGCTAAACTAAACGTTTCCAATGTAAATTTCCACCTTTATAGAGTGTAAAAAGACATCCTGAAGCCTGGGCAGTCATTAATTTGATTGTCCAATATTTCCCTTATGAGATAATGCCTCTCATAGCAAATGTGTACAGCGCGAGCTGAAAATGCATTTACAGCACTAAAAAACCAAACTTTTATAACAGCTAAACCAAACGTTTCCAATGTAAATTTCTACCTTTATATAGTGTAGAAAGGCATCCTGAAGCCTGGAAAGTCATTAATTTGATTGTCCAGTATTTCCTTCATGAGATATTGCAACACTTAGAAAAAGTGTACAGCGCCAGCAGACAATGTTTTTTCAGCACTAAAAAAACGAAACTTCATTAACAGCTAAACCAAACGTTTCCAATGTAAATTTCCACATTTATAGAGTGTAAAAAGGCATCCTGAAGCCTGGGAAGTCATTAATTTGATTGTCCAGTATTTCCCTTATGATATAATGCCTTACATAGCAAATGTGTACAGCGCGAGCTGAAAATGCATTTACAGCACTAAAAAACCAAACTTTTATAACAGCTAAACCAAACGTTTCCAATGTAAATTTCCACCTTTATATAGTGTAGAAAGGCATCCTGAAGCCTGGAAAGTGATTAATTTGATTGTCCAGTATTTCCTTCATGAGATATTGCAACACTTAGAAAAAGTGTACAGCGCCAGCAGACAATGAATTTTCAGCACTAAAAAAACGAAACTTCATTAACAGCTAAACTAAACGTTTCCAATGTAAATTTCCACCTTTATATAGTGTAAAAAGACATCCTGAAGCCTGGGCAGTCATTAATTTGATTGTCCAATATTTCCCTTATGAGATAATGCCTCTCATAGCAAATGTGTACAGCGCGAGCTGAAAATGCATTTACAGCACTAAAAAACCAAACTTTTATAACAGCTAAACCAAACGTTTCCAATGTAAATTTCCACCTTTATATAGTGTAGAAAGGCATCCTGAAGCCTGGAAAGTCATTAATTTGATTGTCCAGTATTTCCTTCATGAGATATTGCAACACTTAGAAAAAGTGTACAGCGCCAGCAGACAATGAATTTCCAGCACTAAAAAAACGAAACTTCATTAACAGCTAAACTAAACGTTTCCAATGTAAATTTCCACCTTTATATAGTGTAAAAAGACATCCTGAAGCCTGGGCAGTCATTAATTTGATTGTCCAATATTTCCCTTATGAGATAATGCCTCTCATAGCAAATGTGTACAGCGCGAGCTGAAAATGCATTTACAGCACTAAAAAAACAAACTTTTATAACAGCTAAACCAAACGTTTCCAATGTAAATTTCCACCTTTATATAGTGTAGAAAGACATCCTGAAGCCTGGGCAGTCATTAATTTGATTGTCCAATATTTCCCTTATGAGATAATGCCTCTCATAGCAAATGTGTACAGCGCCAGCAGACAATGAATTTTCAGCACTAAAAAAACGAAACTTCATTAACAGCTAAACCAAACGTTTCCAATGTAAATTTCCACATTTATAGAGTGTAAAAAGGCATCCTGAAGCCTGGGAAGTCATTAATTTGATTGTCCAGTATTTCCCTTATGAGATAATGCCTCACATAGCAAATGTGTACAGTGCGAGCTGAAAATGCATTTTCAGCACTAAAAAACCAAACTTTTATAACAGCTAAACCAAACGTTTCCAATGTAAATTTCCACCTTTATATAGTGTAAAAAGACATCCTGAAGCCTGGGCAGTCATTAATTTGATTGTCCAGTATTTCCCTTATGAGATAATGCCTCACATAGCAAATGTGTACAGCGCGAGCTGAAAATGCATTTACAGCACTAAAAAAACAAACTTTTATAACAGCTAAACCAAACGTTTCCAATGTAAATTTCCACATTTATAGAGTGTAAAAATGCATCCTGAAGCCTGGGAAGTCATTAATTTGATTGTCCAGTATTTCCCTTATGAGATAATGCCTCACATAGCAAATGTGTACAGTGCGAGCTGAAAATGCATTTTCAGCACTAAAAAAACAAACTTTTATAACAGCTAAACCAAACGTTTCCAATGTAAATTTCCACCTTTATATAGTGTAAAAAGACATCCTGAAGCCTGGGCAGTCATTAATTTGATTGTCCAATATTTCCCTTATGAGATAATGCCTCTCATAGCAAATGTGTACAGCGCGAGCTGAAAATGCATTTACAGCACTAAAAAACCAAACTTTTATAACAGCTAAACCAAACGTTTCCAATGTAAATTTCCACCTTTATATAGTGTAGAAAGGCATCCTGAAGCCTGGAAAGTCATTAATTTGATTGTCCAGTATTTCCTTCATGAGATATTGCAACACTTAGAAAAAGTGTACAGCGCCAGTAGACAATGAATTTTCAGCACTAAAAAAACGATACTTCATTAACAGCTAAACTAAACGTTTCCAATGTAAATTTCCACCTTTATATAGTGTAAAAAGACATCCTGAAGCCTGGGCAGTCATTAATATGATTGTCCAATATTTCCCTTATGAGATAATGCCTCTCATAGCAAATGTGTACAGCGCGAGCTGAAAATGCATTTACAGCACTAAAAAACCAAACTTTTATAACAGCTAAACCAAACGTTTCCAATGTAAATTTCCACCTTTATATAGTGTAGAAAGGCATCCTGGAGCCTGGAAAGTCATTAATTTGATTGTCCAGTATTTCCTTCATGAGATATTGCAACACTTAGAAAAAGTGTACAGCGCCAGCAGACAATGAATTTTCAGCACTAAAAAAACCAAACTTTTATAACAGCTAAACCAAACGTTTCCAATGTAAATTTCCACCTTTATATAGTGTAAAAAGGCATCCTGAAGCCTGGGAAGTCATTAATTTGATTGTCCAGTATTTCCCTTATGAGATAATGCCTCACATAGCAAATGTGTACAGTGCGAGCTGAAAATGCATTTTCAGCACTAAAAAAACAAACTTATATAACACCTAAACCAAACGTTTCCAATGTAAATTTCCACCTTTATATAGTGTAAAAAGACATCCTGAAGCCTGGGCAGTCATTAATTTGATTGTCCAATATTTCCCTTATGAGATAATGCCTCTCATAGCAAATGTGTACAGCGCGAGCTGAAAATGCATTTACAGCACTAAAAAACCAAACTTTTATAACAGCTAAACCAAACGTTTCCAATGTAAATTTCCACCTTTATATAGTGTAAAAAGACATCCTGAAGCCTGGGCAGTCATTAATTTGATTGTCCAATATTTCCCTTATGAGATAATGCCTCTCATAGCAAATGTGTACAGCGCGAGCTGAAAATGCATTTTCAGCACTAAAAAACCAAACTTTTATAACAGCTAAACCAAACGTTTCAAATGTAAATTTCCACCTTTATATAGTGTAAAAAGACATCCTGAAGCCTGGGCAGTCATTAATTTGATTGTCCAATATTTCCCTTATGAGATAATGCCTCTCATAGCAAATGTGTACAGTGCGAGCTGAAAATGCATTTACAGCACTAAAAAAACAAACTTTTATAACAGCTAAACCAAACGTTTCCAATGTAAATTTCCACCTTTATATAGTGTAAAAAGACATCCTGAAGCCTGGGCAGTCATTAATTTGATTGTCCAATATTTCCCTTATGAGATAATGCCTCTCATAGCAAATGTGTACAGTGCGAGCTGAAAATGCATTTACAGCACTAAAAAAACAAACTTTTATAACAGCTAAACCAAACGTTTCCAATGTAAATTTCCACCTTTATATAGTGTAAAAAGACATCCTGAAGCCTGGGCAGTCATTAATTTGATTGTCCAATATTTCCCTTATGAGATAATGCCTCTCATAGCAAATGTGTACAGCGCGAGCTGAAAATGCATTTACAGCACTAAAAAACCAAACTTTTATAACAGCTAAACCAAACGTTTCCAATGTAAATTTCCACCTTTATATAGTGTAGAAAGGCATCCTGAAGCCTGGAAAGTCATTAATTTGATTGTCCAGTATTTCCTTCATGAGATATTGCAACACTTAGAAAAAGTGTACAGCGCCAGCAGACAATGAATTTTCAGCACTAAAAAAACGAAACTTCATTAACAGCTAAACCAAACGTTTCCAATGTAAATTTCCACATTTATAGAGTGTAAAAAGGCATCCTGAAGCCTGGGAAGTCATTAATTTGATTGTCCAGTATTTCCCTTATGAGATAATGCCTCACATAGCAAATGTGTACAGTGCGAGCTGAAAATGCATTTACAGCACTAAAAAAACAAACTTTTATAACAGCTAAACCAAACGTTTCCAATGTAAATTTCCACCTTTATATAGTGTAGAAAGGCATCCTGAAGCCTGGAAAGTCATTAATTTTATTGTCCAGTATTTCCTTCATGAGATATTGCAACACTTAGAAAAAGTGTACAGCGCCAGCAGACAATGAATTTTCAGCACTAAATAAACGAAACTTCATTAACAGCTAAAGTAAACGTTTCCAATGTAAATTTCCACCTTTATATAGTGTAAAAAGACATCCTGAAGCCTGGGCAGTCATTAATTTGATTGTCCAATATTTCCCTTATGAGATAATGCCTCTCATAGCAAATGTGTACAGTGCGAGCTGAAAATGCATTTACAGCACTAAAAAAACAAACTTTTATAACAGCTAAACCAAACGTTTCCAATGTAAATTTCCACCTTTATATAGTGTAAAAAGACATCCTGAAGCCTGGGCAGTCATTAATTTGATTGTCCAATATTTCCCTTATGAGATAATGCCTCTCATAGCAAATGTGTACAGCGCGAGCTGAAAATGCATTTACAGCACTAAAAAACCAAACTTTTATAACAGCTAAACCAAACGTTTCCAATGTAAATTTCCACCTTTATATAGTGTAGAAAGGCATCCTGAAGCCTGGAAAGTCATTAATTTGATTGTCCAGTATTTCCTTCTTGAGATATTGCAACACTTAGAAAAAGTGTACAGCGCCAGCAGACAATGAATTTTCAGCACTAAAAAAAACGAAACTTCATTAACAGCTAAACCAAACGTTTCCAATGTAAATTTCCACATTTATAGAGTGTAAAAAGGCATCCTGAAGCCTGGGAAGTCATTAATTTGATTGTCCAGTATTTCCCTTATGAGATAATGCCTCACATAGCAAATGTGTACAGTGCGAGCTGAAAATGCATTTACAGCACTAAAAAAACAAACTTTTATAACAGCTAAACCAAACGTTTCCAATGTAAATTTCCACCTTTATATAGTGTAGAAAGGCATCCTGAAGCCTGGAAAGTCATTAATTTGATTGTCCAGTATTTCCTTCATGAGATATTGCAACACTTAGAAAAAGTGTACAGCGCCAGCAGACAATGAATTTTCAGCACTAAATAAACGAAACTTCATTAACAGCTAAAGTAAACGTTTCCAATGTAAATTTCCACCTTTATATAGTGTAAAAAGACATCCTGAAGCCTGGGCAGTCATTAATTTGATTGTCCAATATTTCCCTTATGAGATAATGCCTCTCATAGCAAATGTGTACAGTGCGAGCTGAAAATGCATTTACAGCACTAAAAAACCAAACTTTTATAACAGCTAAACCAAACGTTTCCAATGTAAATTTCCACCTTTATATAGTGTAGAAAGGCATCCTGAAGCCTGGAAAGTCATTAATTTGATTGTCCAGTATTTCCTTCATGAGATATTGCAACACTTAGAAAAAGTGTACAGCGCCAGCAGACAATGAATTTTCAGCACTAAAAAAAACGAAACTTCATTAACAGCTAAACCAAACGTTTCCAATGTAAATTTCCACATTTATAGAGTGTAAAAAGGCATCCTGAAGCCTGGGAAGTCATTAATTTGATTGTCCAGTATTTCCCTTATGAGATAATGCCTCTCATTGCAAATGTGTACAGCGCGAGCTGAAAATGCATTTTCAGCACTAAAAAACCAAACTTTTATAACACCTAAACCAAACGTTTCCAATGTAAATTTCCTCCTTTATATAGTGTAAAAAGACATCCTGAAGCCTGGGCAGTCATTAATTTGATTGTCCAATATTTCCCTTATGAGATAATGCCTCTCATAGCAAATGTGTACAGCGCGAGCTGAAAATGCATTTACAGCACTAAAAAACCAAACTTTTATAACAGCTAAACCAAACGTTTCCAATGTAAATTTCCACCTTTATATAGTGTAGAAAGGCATCCTGAAGCCTGGAAAGTCATTAATTTGATTGTCCAGTATTTCCTTCATGAGATATTGCAACATTTAGAAAAAGTGTACAGCGCCAGCAGACAATGAATTTTCAGCACTAAAAAAACGAAACTTCATTAACAGCTAAACTAAACGTTTCCAATGTAAATTTCCACCTTTATATAGTGTAAAAAGACATCCTGAAGCCCGGGCAGCCATTAATTTGATTGTCCAATATTTCCCTTATGAGATAATGCCTCTCATAGCAAATGTGTACAGCGCGAGCTGAAAATGCATTTACAGCACTAAAAAACCAAACTTTTATAACAGCTAAACCAAACGTTTCCAATGTAAATTTCCACCTTTATATAGTGTAAAAAGACATCCTGAAGCCTGGGCAGTCATTAATTTGATTGTCCAATATTTCCCTTATGAGATAATGCCTCTCATAGCAAATGTGTACAGCGCGAGCTGAAAATGCATTTACAGCACTAAAAAAACAAACTTTTATAACAGCTAAACCAAACGTTTCCAATGTAAATTTCCACCTTTATATAGTGTAGAAAGGCATCCTGAAGCCTGGAAAGTCATTAATTTGATTGTCCAGTATTTCCTTCATGAGATATTGCAACACTTAGAAAAAGTGTACAGCGCCAGCAGACAATGAATTTTCAGCACTAAAAAAACGAAACTTCATTAACAGCTAAACTAAATGTTTCCAATGTAAATTTCCACCTTTATATAGTGTAAAAAGACATCCTGAAGCCTGGGCAGTCATTAATTTGATTGTCCAATATTTCCCTTATGAGATAATGCCTCTCATAGCAAATGTGTACAGCGCGAGCTGAAAATGCATTTACAGCACTAAAAAACCAAACTTTTATAACAGCTAAACCAAACGTTTCCAATGTAAATTTCCACCTTTATATAGTGTAAAAAGGCATCCTGAAGCCTGGAAAGTCTTTAATTTGATTGTCCAGTATTTCCTTCATGAGATATTGCAACACTTAGAAAAAGTGTACAGCGCCAGCAGACAATGAATTTCCAGCACTAAAAAAACGAAACTTCATTAACAGCTAAACTAAACGTTTCCAATGTAAATTTCCACCTTTATATAGTGTAAAAAGACATCCTGAAGCCTGGGCAGTCATTAATTTGATTGTCCAATATTTCCCTTATGAGATAATGCCTCTCATAGCAAATGTGTACAGCGCGAGCTGAAAATGCATTTACAGCACTAAAAAACCAAACTTTTATAACAGCTAAACCAAACGTTTCCAATGTAAATTTCCACCTTTATATAGTGTAGAAAGGCATCCTGAAGCCTGGAAAGTCATTAATTTGATTGTCCAGTATTTCCTTCATGAGATATTGCAACACTTAGAAAAAGTGTACAGCGCCAGCAGACAATGAATTTTCAGCACTAAAAAAACGAAACTTCATTAACAGCTAAACCAAACGTTTCCAATGTAAATTTCCACATTTATAGAGTGTAAAAAGGCATCCTGAAGCCTGGGAAGTCATTAATTTGATTGTCCAGTATTTCCCTTATGAGATAATGCCTCACATAGCAAATGTGTACAGTGCGAGCTGAAAATGCATTTTCAGCACTAAAAAACCAAACTTTTATAACAGCTAAACCAAACGTTTCCAATGTAAATTTCCACCTTTATATAGTGTAAAAAGACATCCTGAAGCCTGGGCAGTCATTAATTTGATTGTCCAGTATTTCCCTTATGAGATAATGCCTCACATAGCAAATGTGTACAGCGCGAGCTGAAAATGCATTTACAGCACTAAAAAAACAAACTTTTATAACAGCTAAACCAAACGTTTCCAATGTAAATTTCCACATTTATAGAGTGTAAAAATGCATCCTGAAGCCTGGGAAGTCATTAATTTGATTGTCCAGTATTTCCCTTATGAGATAATGCCTCACATAGCAAATGTGTACAGTGCGAGCTGAAAATGCATTTTCAGCACTAAAAAACCAAACTTTTATAACAGCTAAACCAAACGTTTCCAATGTAAATTTCCACCTTTATATAGTGTAAAAAGACATCCTGAAGCCTGGGCAGTCATTAATTTGATTGTCCAATATTTCCCTTATGAGATAATGCCTCTCATAGCAAATGTGTACAGCGCGAGCTGAAAATGCATTTACAGCACTAAAAAACCAAACTTTTATAACAGCTAAACCAAACGTTTCCAATGTAAATTTCCACCTTTATATAGTGTAGAAAGGCATCCTGAAGCCTGGAAAGTCATTAATTTGATTGTCCAGTATTTCCTTCATGAGATATTGCAACACTTAGAAAAAGTGTACAGCGCCAGTAGACAATGAATTTTCAGCACTAAAAAAACGAAACTTCATTAACAGCTAAACTAAACGTTTCCAATGTAAATTTCCACCTTTATATAGTGTAAAAAGACATCCTGAAGCCTGGGCAGTCATTAATTTGATTGTCCAATATTTCCCTTATGAGATAATGCCTCTCATAGCAAATGTGTACAGCGCGAGCTGAAAATGCATTTACAGCACTAAAACACCAAACTTTTATAACAGCTAAACCAAACGTTTCCAATGTAAATTTCCACCTTTATATAGTGTAGAAAGGCATCCTGGAGCCTGGAAAGTCATTAATTTGATTGTCCAGTATTTCCTTCATGAGATATTGCAACACTTAGAAAAAGTGTACAGCGCCAGCAGACAATGAATTTTCAGCACTAAAAAAACCAAACTTTTATAACAGCTAAACCAAACGTTTCCAATGTAAATTTCCACCTTTATATAGTGTAGAAAGGCATCCTGAAGCCTGGAAAGTCATTAATTTGATTGTCCAGTATTTCCTACATGAGATATTGCAAAACTTAGAAAAAGTGTACAGCGCCAGCAGACAATGAATTTTCAGCACTAAAAAAACGAAACTTCATTAACAGCTAAACCAAACGTTTCCAATGTAAATTTCCACATTTATAGAGTGTAAAAAGGCATCCTGAAGCCTGGGAAGTCATTAATTTGATTGTCCAGTATTTCCCTTATGAGATAATGCCTCACATAGCAAATGTGTACAGTGCGAGCTGAAAATGCATTTTCAGCACTAAAAAACCAAACTTATATAACACCTAAACCAAACGTTTCCAATGTAAATTTCCACCTTTATATAGTGTAAAAAGACATCCTGAAGCCTGGGCAGTCATTAATTTGATTGTCCAATATTTCCCTTATGAGATAATGCCTCTCATAGCAAATGTGTACAGCGCGAGCTGAAAATGCATTTACAGCACTAAAAAACCAAACTTTTATAACAGCTAAACCAAACGTTTCCAATGTAAATTTCCACCTTTATATAGTGTAAAAAGACATCCTGAAGCCTGGGCAGTCATTAATTTGATTGTCCAATATTTCCCTTATGAGATAATGCCTCTCATAGCAAATGTGTACAGCGCGAGCTGAAAATGCATTTTCAGCACTAAAAAACCAAACTTTTATAACAGCTAAACCAAACGTTTCAAATGTAAATTTCCACCTTTATATAGTGTAAAAGGACATCCTGAAGCCTGGGCAGTCATTAATTTGATTGTCCAATATTTCCCTTATGAGATAATGCCTCTCATAGCAAATGTGTACAGCGCGAGCTGAAAATGCATTTACAGCACTAAAAAACCAAACTTTTATAACAGCTAAACCAAACGTTTCCAATGTAAATTTCCACCTTTATATAGTGTAGAAAGGCATCCTGAAGCCTGGAAAGTCATTAATTTGATTGTCCAGTATTTCCTTCATGAGATATTGCAACACTTAGAAAAAGTGTACAGCGCCAGCAGACAATGAATTTTCAGCACTAAAAAAACGAAACTTCATTAACAGCTAAACTAAATGTTTCCAATGTAAATTTCCACATTTATAGAGTGTAAAAAGGCATCCTGAAGCCTGGGAAGTCATTAATTTGATTGTCCAGTATTTCCCTTATGAGATAATGCCTCTCATAGCAAATGTGTACAGCGCGAGCTGAAAATGCATTTACAGCACTAAAAAACCAAACTTTTATAACAGCTAAACCAAACGTTTCCAATGTAAATTTCCACCTTTATATAGTGTAAAAAGGCATCCTGAAGCCTGGAAAGTCTTTAATTTGATTGTCCAGTATTTCCTTCATGAGATATTGCAACACTTAGAAAAAGTGTACAGCGCCAGCAGACAATGAATTTCCAGCACTAAAAAAACGAAACTTCATTAACAGCTAAACTAAACGTTTCCAATGTAAATTTCCACCTTTATATAGTGTAAAAAGACATCCTGAAGCCTGGGCAGTCATTAATTTGATTGTCCAATATTTCCCTTATGAGATAATGCCTCTCATAGCAAATGTGTACAGCGCGAGCTGAAAATGCATTTACAGCACTAAAAAACCAAACTTTTATAACAGCTAAACCAAACGTTTCCAATGTAAATTTCCACCTTTATATAGTGTAGAAAGGCATCCTGAAGCCTGGAAAGTCATTAATTTGATTGTCCAGTATTTCCTTCATGAGATATTGCAACACTTAGAAAAAGTGTACAGCGCCAGCAGACAATGAATTTTCAGCACTAAAAAAACGAAACTTCATTAACAGCTAAACCAAACGTTTCCAATGTAAATTTCCACATTTATAGAGTGTAAAAAGGCATCCTGAAGCCTGGGAAGTCATTAATTTGATTGTCCAGTATTTCCCTTATGAGATAATGCCTCACATAGCAAATGTGTACAGTGCGAGCTGAAAATGCATTTTCAGCACTAAAAAACCAAACTTTTATAACAGCTAAACCAAACGTTTCCAATGTAAATTTCCACCTTTATATAGTGTAAAAAGACATCCTGAAGCCTGGGCAGTCATTAATTTGATTGTCCAGTATTTCCCTTATGAGATAATGCCTCACATAGCAAATGTGTACAGCGCGAGCTGAAAATGCATTTACAGCACTAAAAAAACAAACTTTTATAACAGCTAAACCAAACGTTTCCAATGTAAATTTCCACATTTATAGAGTGTAAAAATGCATCCTGAAGCCTGGGAAGTCATTAATTTGATTGTCCAGTATTTCCCTTATGAGATAATGCCTCACATAGCAAATGTGTACAGTGCGAGCTGAAAATGCATTTTCAGCACTAAAAAACCAAACTTTTATAACAGCTAAACCAAACGTTTCCAATGTAAATTTCCACCTTTATATAGTGTAAAAAGACATCCTGAAGCCTGGGCAGTCATTAATTTGATTGTCCAATATTTCCCTTATGAGATAATGCCTCTCATAGCAAATGTGTACAGCGCGAGCTGAAAATGCATTTACAGCACTAAAAAACCAAACTTTTATAACAGCTAAACCAAACGTTTCCAATGTAAATTTCCACCTTTATATAGTGTAGAAAGGCATCCTGAAGCCTGGAAAGTCATTAATTTGATTGTCCAGTATTTCCTTCATGAGATATTGCAACACTTAGAAAAAGTGTACAGCGCCAGTAGACAATGAATTTTCAGCACTAAAAAAACGAAACTTCATTAACAGCTAAACTAAACGTTTCCAATGTAAATTTCCACCTTTATATAGTGTAAAAAGACATCCTGAAGCCTGGGCAGTCATTAATTTGATTGTCCAATATTTCCCTTATGAGATAATGCCTCTCATAGCAAATGTGTACAGCGCGAGCTGAAAATGCATTTACAGCACTAAAACACCAAACTTTTATAACAGCTAAACCAAACGTTTCCAATGTAAATTTCCACCTTTATATAGTGTAGAAAGGCATCCTGGAGCCTGGAAAGTCATTAATTTGATTGTCCAGTATTTCCTTCATGAGATATTGCAACACTTAGAAAAAGTGTACAGCGCCAGCAGACAATGAATTTTCAGCACTAAAAAAACCAAACTTTTATAACAGCTAAACCAAACGTTTCCAATGTAAATTTCCACCTTTATATAGTGTAAAAAGACATCCTGAAGCCTGGGCAGTCATTAATTTGATTGTCCAGTATTTCCCTTATGAGATAATGCCTCACATAGCAAATGTGTACAGCGCGAGCTGAAAATGCATTTACAGCACTAAAAAAACAAACTTTTATAACAGCTAAACCAAACGTTTCCAATGTAAATTTCCACCTTTATATAGTGTAGAAAGGCATCCTGAAGCCTGGAAAGTCATTAATTTGATTGTCCAGTATTTCCTACATGAGATATTGCAAAACTTAGAAAAAGTGTACAGCGCCAGCAGACAATGAATTTTCAGCACTAAAAAAACGAAACTTCATTAACAGCTAAACCAAACGTTTCCAATGTAAATTTCCACATTTATAGAGTGTAAAAAGGCATCCTGAAGCCTGGGAAGTCATTAATTTGATTGTCCAGTATTTCCCTTATGAGATAATGCCTCACATAGCAAATGTGTACAGTGCGAGCTGAAAATGCATTTTCAGCACTAAAAAACCAAACTTATATAACACCTAAACCAAACGTTTCCAATGTAAATTTCCACCTTTATATAGTGTAAAAAGACATCCTGAAGCCTGGGCAGTCATTAATTTGATTGTCCAATATTTCCCTTATGAGATAATGCCTCTCATAGCAAATGTGTACAGCGCGAGCTGAAAATGCATTTACAGCACTAAAAAACCAAACTTTTATAACAGCTAAACCAAACGTTTCCAATGTAAATTTCCACCTTTATATAGTGTAAAAAGACATCCTGAAGCCTGGGCAGTCATTAATTTGATTGTCCAATATTTCCCTTATGAGATAATGCCTCTCATAGCAAATGTGTACAGCGCGAGCTGAAAATGCATTTTCAGCACTAAAAAACCAAACTTTTATAACAGCTAAACCAAACGTTTCAAATGTAAATTTCCACCTTTATATAGTGTAAAAGGACATCCTGAAGCCTGGGCAGTCATTAATTTGATTGTCCAATATTTCCCTTATGAGATAATGCCTCTCATAGCAAATGTGTACAGCGCGAGCTGAAAATGCATTTACAGCACTAAAAAACCAAACTTTTATAACAGCTAAACCAAACGTTTCCAATGTAAATTTCCACCTTTATATAGTGTAGAAAGGCATCCTGAAGCCTGGAAAGTCATTAATTTGATTGTCCAGTATTTCCTTCATGAGATATTGCAACACTTAGAAAAAGTGTACAGCGCCAGCAGACAATGAATTTTCAGCACTAAAAAAACGAAACTTCATTAACAGCTAAACCAAACGTTTCCAATGTAAATTTCCACATTTATAGAGTGTAAAAAGGCATCCTGAAGCCTGGGAAGTCATTAATTTGATTGTCCAGTATTTCCCTTATGAGATAATGCCTCACATAGCAAATGTGTACAGTGCGAGCTGAAAATGCATTTACAGCACTAAAAAAACAAACTTTTATAACAGCTAAACCAAACGTTTCCAATGTAAATTTCCACCTTTATATAGTGTAGAAAGGCATCCTGAAGCCTGGAAAGTCATTAATTTGATTGTCCAGTATTTCCTTCATGAGATATTGCAACACTTAGAAAAAGTGTACAGCGCCAGCAGACAATGAATTTTCAGCACTAAATAAACGAAACTTCATTAACAGCTAAAGTAAACGTTTCCAATGTAAATTTCCACCTTTATATAGTGTAAAAAGACATCCTGAAGCCTGGGCAGTCATTAATTTGATTGTCCAATATTTCCCTTATGAGATAATGCCTCTCATAGCAAATGTGTACAGTGCGAGCTGAAAATGCATTTACAGCACTAAAAAAACAAACTTTTATAACAGCTAAACCAAACGTTTCCAATGTAAATTTCCACCTTTATATAGTGTAAAAAGACATCCTGAAGCCTGGGCAGTCATTAATTTGATTGTCCAATATTTCCCTTATGAGATAATGCCTCTCATAGCAAATGTGTACAGCGCGAGCTGAAAATGCATTTACAGCACTAAAAAACCAAACTTTTATAACAGCTAAACCAAACGTTTCCAATTTAAATTTCCACCTTTATATAGTGTAGAAAGGCATCCTGAAGCCTGGAAAGTCATTAATTTGATTGTCCAGTATTTCCTTCATGAGATATTGCAACACTTAGAAAAAGTGTACAGCGCCAGCAGACAATGAATTTTCAGCACTAAAAAAACGAAACTTCATTAACAGCTAAACCAAACGTTTCCAATGTAAATTTCCACATTTATAGAGTGTAAAAAGGCATCCTGAAGCCTGGGAAGTCATTAATTTGATTGTCCAGTATTTCCCTTATGAGATAATGCCTCACATAGCAAATGTGTACAGTGCGAGCTGAAAATGCATTTTCAGCACTAAAAAACCAAACTTATATAACACCTAGACCAAACGTTTCCAATGTAAATTTCCACCTTTATATAGTGTAAAAAGACATCCTGAAGCCCGGGCAGCCATTAATTTGATTGTCCAATATTTCCCTTATGAGATAATGCCTCTCATAGCAAATGTGTACAGCGCGAGCTGAAAATGCATTTACAGCACTAAAAAACCAAACTTTTATAACAGCTAAACCAAACGTTTCCAATGTAAATTTCCACCTTTATATAGTGTAAAAAGACATCCTGAAGCCTGCGCAGTCATTAATTTGATTGTCCAATATTTCCCTTATGAGATAATGCCTCTCATAGCAAATGTGTACAGCGCGAGCTGAAAATGCATTTACAGCACTAAAAAACCAAACTTTTATAACAGCTAAACCAAACGTTTCCAATGTAAATTTCTACCTTTATATAGTGTAGAAAGGCATCCTGAAGCCTGGAAAGTCATTAATTTGATTGTCCAGTATTTCCTTCATGAGATATTGCAACACTTAGAAAAAGTGTACAGCGCCAGCAGACAATGAATTTTCAGCACTAAAAAAACGAAACTTCATTAACAGCTAAACTAAACGTTTCCAATGTAAATTTCCACCTTTATATAGTGTAAAAAGACATTCTGAAGCCTGGGCAGTCATTAATTTGATTGTCCAATATTTCCCTTATGAGATAATGCCTCTCATAGCAAATGTGTACAGCGCGAGCTGAAAATGCATTTACAGCACTAAAAAACCAAACTTTTATAACAGCTAAACCAAACGTTTCCAATGTAAATTTCCACCTTTATATAGTGTAGAAAGGCATCCTGAAGCCTGGAAAGTCATTAATTTGATTGTCCAGTATTTCCTTCATGAGATATTGCAACACTTAGAAAAAGTGTACAGCGCCAGCAGACAATGAATTTTCAGCACTAAAAAAACGAAACTTCATTAACAGCTAAACCAAACGTTTCCAATGTAAATTTCCACATTTATAGAGTGTAAAAAGGCATCCTGAAGCCTGGGAAGTCATTAATTTGATTGTCCAGTATTTCCCTTCTGAGATAATGCCTCACGTAGCAAATGTGTACAGTGCGAGCTGAAAATGCATTTTCAGCACTAAAAAAACAAACTTTTATAACAGCTAAACTAAACGTTTCCAATGTAAATTTCCACCTTTATATAGTGTAAAAAGACATCCTGAAGCCTGGGCAGTCATTAATTTGATTGTCCAATATTTCCCTTATGAGATAATGCCTCTCATAGCAAATGTGTACAGCGCGAGCTGAAAATGCATTTACAGCACTAAAAAAACAAACTTTTATAACAGCTAAACTAAACGTTTCCAATGTAAATTTCCACCTTTATATAGTGTAAAAAGACATCCTGAAGCCTGGGCAGTCATTAATTTGATTGTCCAATATTTCCCTTATGAGATAATGCCTCTCATAGCAAATGTGTACAGCGCGAGCTGAAAATGCATTTACAGCACTAAAAACCCAAACTTTTATAACAGCTAAACCAAACGTTTCCAATGTAAATTTCCACCTTTATATAGTGTAGAAAGGCATCCTGAAGCCTGGAAAGTCATTAATTTGATTGTCCAGTATTTCCTTCATGAGATATTGCAACACTTAGAAAAGGTGTCCAGCGCCAGCAGACAATGAATTTTCAGCACTAAAAAAACGAAACTTCATTAACAGCTAAACCAAACGTTTCCAATGTAAATTTCCACATTTATAGAGTGTAAAAATGCATCCTGAAGCCTGGGAAGTCATTAATTTGATTGTGCAGTATTTCCCTTATGAGATAATGCCTCACATAGCAAATGTGTACAGTGCGAGCTGAAAATGCATTTTCAGCACTAAAAAACCAAACTTTTATAACAGCTAAACCAAACGTTTCCAATGTAAATTTCCACCTTTATATAGTGTAAAAAGGCATCCTGAAGCCTGGAAAGTCATTAATTTGATTGTCCAGTATTTCCTTCATGAGATATTGCAACACTTAGAAAAAGTGTACAGCGCCAGTAGACAATGAATTTTCAGCACTAAAAAAACGAAACTTCATTAACAGCTAAACTAAACGTTTCCAATGTAAATTTCCACCTTTATATAGTGTAAAAAGACATCCTGAAGCCTGGGCAGTCATTAATTTGATTGTCCAATATTTCCCTTATGAGATAATGCCTCTCATAGCAAATGTGTACAGCGCGAGCTGAAAATGCATTTACAGCACTAAAAAACCAAACTTTTATAACAGCTAAACCAAACGTTTCCAATGTAAATTTCCACCTTTATATCGTGTAGAAAGGCATCCTGGAGCCTGGAAAGTCATTAATTTGATTGTCCAGTATTTCCTTCATGAGATATTGCAACACTTAGAAAAAGTGTACAGCGCCAGCAGACAATGAATTTTCAGCACTAAAAAAACCAAACTTTTATAACAGCTAAACCAAACGTTTCCAATGTAAATTTCCACCTTTATATAGTGTAAAAAGACATCCTGAAGCCTGGGCAGTCATTAATTTGATTGTCCAGTATTTCCCTTATGAGATAATGCCTCACATAGCAAATGTGTACAGCGCGAGCTGAAAATGCATTTACAGCACTAAAAAAACAAACTTTTATAACAGCTAAACCAAACGTTTCCAATGTAAATTTCCACCTTTATATAGTGTAGAAAGGCATCCTGAAGCCTGGAAAGTCATTAATTTGATTGTCCAGTATTTCCTTCATGAGATATTGCAACACTTAGAAAAAGTGTACAGCGCCAGCAGACAATGAATTTTCAGCACTAAAAAAACGAAACTTCATTAACAGCTAAACCAAACGTTTCCAATGTAAATTTCCACATTTATAGAGTGTAAAAAGGCATCCTGAAGCCTGGGAAGTCATTAATTTGATTGTCCAGTATTTCCCTTATGAGATAATGCCTCACATAGCAAATGTGTACAGTGCGAGCTGAAAATGCATTTACAGCACTAAAAAACCAAACTTTTCTAACAGCTAAACCAAACGTTTCCAATGTAAATTTCCACCTTTATATAGTGTAGAAAGGCATCCTGAAGCCTGGAAAGTCATTAATTTGATTGTCCAGTATTTCCTTCATGAGATATTGCAAC
Source organism: Idiotropiscis lumnitzeri (assembly GCF_059441095.1). NCBI lineage: Eukaryota > Metazoa > Chordata > Actinopteri > Syngnathiformes > Syngnathidae > Idiotropiscis > Idiotropiscis lumnitzeri. Next base: position 474,905 of record NW_028283584.1, on the reverse strand, counting down.
ATTTAGAAAAAGTGTACAGCGCCAGCAGACAATGAATTTTCAGCACTAAAAAAACGAAACTTCATTAACAGCTAAACTAAACGTTTCCAATGTAAATTTCCACCTTTATATAGTGTAAAAAGACATCCTGAAGCCCGGGCAGCCATTAATTTGATTGTCCAATATTTCCCTTATGAGATAATGCCTCTCATAGCAAATGTGTACAGCGCGAGCTGAAAATGCATTTACAGCACTAAAAAACCAAACTTTTATAACAGCTAAACCAAACGTTTCCAATGTAAATTTCCACCTTTATATAGTGTAGAAAGGCATCCTGAAGCCTGGAAAGTCATTAATTTGATTGTCCAGTATTTCCTTCATGAGATATTGCAACACTTAGAAAAAGTGTACAGCGCCAGCAGACAATGAATTTTCAGCACTAAAAAAACGAAACTTCATTAACAGCTAAACCAAACGTTTCCAATGTAAATTTCCACATTTATAGAGTGTAAAAAGGCATCCTGAAGCCTGGGAAGTCATTAATTTGATTGTCCAGTATTTCCCTTATGAGATAATGCCTCACATAGCAAATGTGTACAGTGCGAGCTGAAAATGCATTTACAGCACTAAAAAACCAAACTTTTCTAACAGCTAAACCAAACGTTTCCAATGTAAATTTCCACCTTTATATAGTGTAGAAAGGCATCCTGAAGCCTGGAAAGTCATTAATTTGATTGTCCAGTATTTCCTTCATGAGATATTGCAACACTTAGAAAAAGTGTACAGCGCCAGCAGACAATGAATTTTCAGCACTAAAAAAACGAAACTTCATTAACAGCTAAACCAAACGTTTCCAATGTAAATTTCCACATTTATAGAGTGTAAAAAGGCATCCTGAAGCCTGGGAAGTCATTAATTTGATTGTCCAGTATTTCCCTTATGAGATAATGCCTCACATAGCAAATGTGTACAGTGCGAGCTGAAAATGCATTTTCAGCACTAAAAAACCAAACTTTTATAACAGCTAAACCAAACGTTTCCAATGTAAATTTCCACCTTTATATAGTGTAAAAAGACATCCTGAAGCCTGGGCAGTCATTAATTTGATTGTCCAGTATTTCCCTTATGAGATAATGCCTCACATAGCAAATGTGTACAGCGCGAGCTGAAAATGCATTTACAGCACTAAAAAAACAAACTTTTATAACAGCTAAACTAAACGTTTCCAATGTAAATTTCCACCTTTATATAGTGTAAAAAGACATCCTGAAGCCTGGGCAGTCATTAATTTGATTGTCCAATATTTCCCTTATGAGATAATACCTCTCATAGCAAATGTGTACAGCGCGAGCTGAAAATGCATTTACAGCACTAAAAAACCAAACTTTTATAACAGCTAAACCAAACGTTTCCAATGTAAATTTCCACCTTTATATAGTGTAGAAAGGCATCCTGAAGCCTGGAAAGTCATTAATTTGATTGTCCAGTATTTCCTTCATGAGATATTGCAACACTTAGAAAAAGTGTACAGCGCCAGCAGACAATGAATTTTCAGCACTAAAAAAACGAAACTTCATTAACAGCTAAACCAAACGTTTCCAATGTAAATTTCCACATTTATAGAGTGTAAAAAGGCATCCTGAAGCCTGGGAAGTCATTAATTTGATTGTCCAGTATTTCCCTTATGAGATAATGCCTCACATAGCAAATGTGTACAGTGCGAGCTGAAAATGCATTTTCAGCACTAAAAAAACAAACTTTTATAACAGCTAAACTAAACGTTTCCAATGTAAATTTCCACCTTTATATAGTGTAAAAAGACATCCTGAAGCCTGGGCAGTCATTAATTTGATTGTCCAATATTTCCCTTATGAGATAATGCCTCTCATAGCAAATGTGTACAGCGCGAGCTGAAAATGCATTTACAGCAATAAAAAAACAAACTTTTATAACAGCTAAACTAAACGTTTCCAATGTAAATTTCCACCTTTATATAGTGTAAAAAGACATCCTGAAGCCTGGGCAGTCATTAATTTGATTGTCCAATATTTCCCTTATGAGATAATGCCTCTCATAGCAAATGTGTACAGCGCGAGCTGAAAATGCATTTACAGCACTAAAAACCCAAACTTTTATAACAGCTAAACCAAACGTTTCCAATGTAAATTTCCACCTTTATATAGTGTAGAAAGGCATCCTGAAGCCTGGAAAGTCATTAATTTGATTGTCCAGTATTTCCTTCATGAGATATTGCAACACTTAGAAAAGGTGTACAGCGCCAGCAGACAATGAATTTTCAGCACTAAAAAATCGAAACTTCATTAACAGCTAAACCAAACGTTTCCAATGTAAATTTCCACCTTTATATAGTGTAGAAAGGCATCCTGAAGCCTGGAAAGTCATTAATTTGATTGTCCAGTATTTCCTTCATGAGATATTGCAACACTTAGAAAAGGTGTACAGCGCCAGCAGACAATGAATTTTCAGCACTAAAAAAACGAAACTTCATTAACAGCTAAACCAAACGTTTCCAATGTAAATTTCCACATTTATAGAGTGTAAAAAGGCATCCTGAAGCCTGGGAAGTCATTAATTTGATTGTCCAGTATTTCCCTTATGAGATAATGCCTCACATAGCAAATGTGTACAGTTCGAGCTGAAAATGCATTTACAGCACTAAAAAACCAAACTTTTATAACAGCTAAACCAAACGTTTCCAATGTAAATTTCCACCTTTATATAGTGTAGAAAGGCATCCTGAAGCCTGGAAAGTCATTGATTTGATTGTCCAGTATTTCCTTCATGAGATATTGCAACACTTAGAAAAAGTGTACAGCGCCAGCAGACAATGAATTTTCAGCACTAAAAAAACGAAACTTCATTAACAGCTAAACTAAACGTTTCCAATGTAAATTTCCACCTTTATATAGAGTAAAAAGACATCCTGAAGCCTGGGCAGCCATTTATTTGATTGTCCAATATTTCCCTTATGAGATAATGCCTCTCATAGCAAATGTGTACAGCGCGAGCAGAAAATGCATTTACAGCACTAAAAAACCAAACTTTTATAACAGCTAAACCAAACGTTTCCAATGTAAATTTCCACCTTTATATAGTGTAAAAAGACATCCTGAAGCCTGGGCAGTCATTAATTTGATTGTCCAATATTTCCCTTATGAGATAATGCCTCTCATAGCAAATGTGTACAGCGCGAGCTGAAAATGCATTTACAGCACTAAAAAAACCAAACTTTTATAACAGCTAAACCAAACGTTTCCAATGTAAATTTCCACCTTTATATAGTGTAGAAAGGCACCCTGAAGCCTGGAAAGTCATTAATTTGATTGTCCAGTATTTCCTTCATGAGATATTGCAACACTTAGAAAAAGTGTACAGCGCCAGCAGACAATGAATTTTCAGCACTAAAAAAACGAAACTTCATTAACAGCTAAACCAAACGTTTCCAATGTAAATTTCCACATTTATAGAGTGTAAAAAGGCATCCTGAAGCCTGGGAAGTCATTAATTTGATTGTCCAGTATTTCCCTTATGAGATAATGCCTCACATAGCAAATGTGTACAGTGCGAGCTGAAAATGCATTTTCAGCACTAAAAAACCAAACTTTTATAACAGCTAAACCAAACGTTTCCAATGTAAATTTCCACCTTTATATAGTGTAAAAAGACATCCTGAAGCCTGGGCAGTCATTAATTCGATTGTCCAATATTTCCTTTATGAGATAATGCCTCTCATAGGCAAATGTGTACAGCGCGAGCTGAAAATGCATTTACAGCACTAAAAAACCAAACTTTTATAACAGCTAAACCAAACTTTCCAATGTAAATTTCCACCTTTATATAGTGTAAAAAGGCATCCTGAAGCCTGGGAAGTCATTAATTTGATTGTCCAGTATTTCCCTTATGAGATAATGCCTCACATAGCAAATGTGTACAGTGCGAGCTGAAAATGCATTTTCAGCACTAAAAAAACGAAACTTCATTAACAGCTAAACCAAACGTTTCCAATGTAAATTTCCACATTTATAGAGTGTAAAAAGGCATCCCGAAGCCTGGGAAGTCATTAATTTGATTGTCCAGTATTTCCCTTATGAGATAATGCCTCACATAGCAAATGTGTACAGTGCGAGCTGAAAATGCATTTTCAGCACTAAAAAACCAAACTTTTATAACAGCGAAACCAAACGTTTCCAATGTAAATTTCCACCTTTATATAGTGTAAAAAGACATCCTGAAGCCTGGGCAGTCATTAATTTGATTGTCCAAAATTTCCCTTATGAGATAATGCCTCTCATAGCAAATGTGTACAGCGCGAGCTGAAAATGCATTTACAGCACTAAAAAACCAAACTTTTATAACAGCTAAACCAAACGTTTCCAATGTAAATTTCTACCTTTATATAGTGTAGAAAGGCATCCTGAAGCCTGGAAAGTCATTAATTTGATTGTCCAGTATTTCCTTCATGAGATATTGCAACACTTAGAAAAAGTGTACAGCGCCAGCAGACAATGAATTTTCAGCGCTAAAAAAACGAAACTTCATTAACAGCTAAACTAAACGTTTCCAATGTAAATTTCCACCTTTATATAGTGTAAAAAGACATCCTGAAGCCTGGGCAATCATTAATTTGATTGTCCAATATTTCCCTTATGAGATAATGCCTCTCATAGCAAATGTGTACAGCGCGAGCTGAAAATGCATTTACAGCACTAAAAAACCAAACTTTTATAACAGCTAAACCAAACGTTTCCAATGTAAATTTCCACCTTTATATAGTGTAGAAAGGCATCCTGAAGCCTGGAAAGTCATTAATTTGATTGTCCAGTATTTCCTTCATGAGATATTGCAACACTTAGAAAAAGTGTACAGCGCCAGCAGACAATGAATTTTCAGCACTAAAAAAACGAAACTTCATTAACAGCTAAACCAAACGTTTCCAATGTAAATTTCCACATTTATAGAGTGTAAAAAGGCATCCTGAAGCCTGGAAAGTCATTAATTTGATTGTCCAGTATTTCCTTCATGAGATAATGCCTCACATAGCAAATGTGTACAGTGCGAGCTGAAAATGCATTTTCAGCACTAAAAAACCAAACTTTTATAACAGCTAAACCAAACGTTTCCAATGTAAATTCCACCTTTATATAGTGTAAAAAGACATCCTGAAGCCTGGGCAGTCATTAATTTGATTGTCCAATATTTCCCTTATGAGATAATGCCTCTCATAGCAAATGTGTACAGCGCGAGCTGAAAATGCATTTACAGCACTAAAAAACCAAACTTTTATAACAGCTAAACCAAACGTTTCCAATGTAAATTTCCACCTTTATATAGTGTAGAAAGGCATCCTGAAGCCTGGAAAGTCATTAATTTGATTGTCCAGTATTTCCTTCATGAGATAATGCCTCACATAGCAAATGTGTACAGTGCGAGCTGAAAATGCATTTTCAGCACTAAAAAACCAAACTTTTATAACAGCTAAACCAAACGTTTCCAATGTAAATTCCACCTTTATATAGTGTAAAAAGACATCCTGAAGCCTGGGCAGTCATTAATTTGATTGTCCAGTATTTCCCTTATGAGATAATGCCTCACATAGCAAATGTGTACAGCGCGAGCTGAAAATGCATTTACAGCACTAAAAAAACAAACTTTTATAACAGCTAAACCAAACGTTTCCAATGTAAATTTCCACCTTTATATAGTGTAAAAAGACATCCTGAAGCCTGGGCAGTCATTAATTTGATTGTCCAATATTTCCCTTATGAGATAATGCCTCTCATAGCAAATGTGTACAGCGCGAGCTGAAAATGCATTTACAGCACTAAAAAAACCAAACTTTTATAACAGCTAAACCAAACGTTTCCAATGTAAATTTCCACCTTTATATAGTGTAGAAAGGCACCCTGAAGCCTGGAAAGTCATTAATTTGATTGTCCAGTATTTCCTTCATGAGATATTGCAACACTTAGAAAAAGTGTACAGCGCCAGCAGACAATGAATTTTCAGCACTAAAAAAACGAAACTTCATTAACAGCTAAACCAAACGTTTCCAATGTAAATTTCCACATTTATAGAGTGTAAAAAGGCATCCTGAAGCCTGGGAAGTCATTAATTTGATTGTCCAGTATTTCCCTTATGAGATAATGCCTCACATAGCAAATGTGTACAGTGCGAGCTGAAAATGCATTTTCAGCACTAAAAAACCAAACTTTTATAACAGCTAAACCAAACGTTTCCAATGTAAATTTCCACCTTTATATAGTGTAAAAAGACATCCTGAAGCCTGGGCAGTCATTAATTTGATTGTCCAATATTTCCCTTATGAGATAATGCCTCTCATAGCAAATGTGTACAGCGCGAGCTGAAAATGCATTTACGGGACTAAAAACCCAAACTTTTATAACAGCTAAACCAAACGTTTCCAATGTAAATTTCCACCTTTATATAGTGTAGAAAGGCATCTTGAAGCCTGGAAAGTCATTAATTTGATTGTCCAGTATTTCCTTCATGAGATATTGCAACACTTAGAAAAGGTGTACAGCGCCAGCAGACAATGAATTTTCAGCACTAAAAAACGAAACTTCATTAACAGCTAAACCAAACGTTTCCAATGTAAATTTCCACCTTTATATAGTGTAAAAAGACATCCTGAAGCCTGGGCAGTCATTAATTCGATTGTCCAATATTTCCTTTATGAGATAATGCCTCTCATAGCAAATGTGTACAGCGCGAGCTGAAAATGCATTAACAGCACTAAAAAACCAAACTTTTATAACAGCTAAACCAAACGTTTCCAATGTAAATTTTCACCTTTATATAGTGTAAAAAGGCATCCTGAAGCCTGGAAAGTCATTAATTTGATTGTCCAGTATTTCCTTCATGAGATAATGCCTCACATAGCAAATGTGTACAGTGCGAGCTGAAAATGCATTTTCAGCACTAAAAAACCAAACTTTTATAACAGCTAAACCAAACGTTTCCAATGTAAATTCCACCTTTATATAGTGTAAAAAGACATCCTGAAGCCTGGGCAGTCATTAATTTGATTGTCCAATATTTCCCTTATGAGATAATGCCTCTCATAGCAAATGTGTACAGCGCGAGCTGAAAATGCATTTACAGCACTAAAAAACCAAACTTTTATAACAGCTAAACCAAACGTTTCCAATGTAAATTTCCACCTTTATATAGTGTAGAAAGGCATCCTGAAGCCTGGAAAGTCATTAATTTGATTGTCCAGTATTTCCTTCATAAGATATTGCAACACTTAGAAAAAGTGTACAGCGCCAGGAGACAATGAATTTTCAGCACTAAAAAACCGAAACTTCATTAACAGCTAAACTAAACGTTTCCAATGTAAATTTCCACCTTTATATAGTGTAAAAAGACATCCTGAAGCCTGGGCAGCCATTAATTTGATTGTCCAATATTTCCCTTATGAGATAATGCCTCTCATAGCAAATGTGTACAGCGCGAGCTGAAAATGCATTTACAGCACTAAAAAACCAAACTTTTATAACAGCTAAACCAAACGTTTCCAATGTAAATTTCCACCTTTATATAGTGTAAAAAGACATCCTGAAGCCTGGGCAGTCATTAATTTGATTGTCCAGTATTTCCCTTATGAGATAATGCCTCACATAGCAAATGTGTACAGCGCGAGCTGAAAATGCATTTACAGCACTAATAAAACAAACTTTTATAACAGCTAAACTAAACGTTTCCAATGTAAATTTCCACCTTTATATAGTGTAAAAAGACATCCTGAAGCCTGGGCAGCCATTAATTTGATTGTCCAATATTTCCCTTATGAGATAATGCCTCTCATAGCAAATGTGTACAGCGCGAGCTGAAAATGCATTTACAGCACTAAAAAAACAAACTTTTATAACAGCTAAACCAAACGTTTCCAATGTAAATTTCCACCTTTATATAGTGTAGAAAGGCATCCTGAAGCCTGGAAAGTCATTAATTTGATTGTCCAGTATTTCCTTCATGAGATATTGCAACACTTAGAAAAAGTGTACAGCGCCAGCAGACAATGAATTTTCAGCACTAAAAAAACGAAACTTCATTAACAGCTAAACCAAACGTTTCCAATGTAAATTTCCACATTTATAGAGTGTAAAAAGGCATCCTGAAGCCTGGGAAGTCATTAATTTGATTGTCCAGTATTTCCCTTATGAGATAATGCCTCACATAGCAAATGTGTACAGTGCGAGCTGAAAATGCATTTTCAGCACTAAAAAACCAAACTTTTATAACAGCTAAACCAAACGTTTCCAATGTAAATTTCCACCTTTATATAGTGTAAAAAGACATCCTGAAGCCTGGGCAGTCATTAATTTGATTGTCCAGTATTTCCCTTATGAGATAATGCCTCACATAGCAAATGTGTACAGTGCGAGCTGAAAATGCATTTTCAGCACGAAAAAAACCAAACTTTTATAACAACTAAACCAAACGTTTCCAATGTAAATTTCCACCTTTATATAGTGTAGAAAGGCATCCTGAAGCCTGGAAAGTCATTAATTTGATTGTCCAGTATTTCCTTCATGAGATATTGCAACACTTAGAAAAAGTGTACAGCGCCAGCAGACAATGAATTTTCAGCACTAAAAAAACGAAACTTCATTAACAGCTAAACCAAACGTTTCCAATGTAAATTTCCACATTTATAGAGTGTAAAAAGGCATCCTGAAGCCTGGGAAGTCATTAATTTGATTGTCCAGTATTTCCCTTATGAGATAATGCCTCACATAGCAAATGTGTACAGTGCGAGCTGAAAATGCATTTTCAGCACTAAAAAACCAAACTTTTATAACAGCTAAACCAAACGTTTCCAATGTAAATTTCCACCTTTATATAGTGTAAAAAGACATCCTGAAGCCTGGGCAGTCATTAATTTGATTGTCCAATATTTCCCTTATGAGATAATGCCTCTCATAGCAAATGTGTACAGCGCGAGCTGAAAATGCATTTACAGCACTAAAAAAACAAACTTTTATAACAGCTAAACCAAACGTTTCCAATGTACATTTCCACCTTTATATAGTGTAGAAAGGCATCCTGAAGCCTGGAAAGTCATTAATTTGATTGTCCAGTATTTCCTTCATGAGATATTGCAACACTTAGAAAAAGTGTACAGCGCCAGCAGACAATGAATTTTCAGCACTAAAAAAACGAAACTTCATTAACAGCTGAACTAAACGTTTCCAATGTAAATTTCCACCTTTATATAGTGTAAAAAGACATCCTGAAGCCTGGGCAGTCATTAATTTGATTGTCCAATATTTCCCTTATGAGATAATGCCTCTCATAGCAAATGTGTACAGCGCGAGCTGAAAATGCATTTACAGCACTAAAAAACCAAACTTTTATAACAGCTAAACCAAACGTTTCCAATGTAAATTTCCACCTTTATATAGTGTAGAAAGGCATCCTGAAGCCTGGAAAGTCATTAATTTGATTGTCCAGTATTTCCTTCATGAGATATTGCAACACTTAGAAAAAGTGTACAGCGCCAGCAGACAATGAATTTTCAGCACAAAAAAAACGAAACTTCATTAACAGCTAAACCAAACGTTTCCAATGTAAATTTCCACATTTATAGAGTGTAAAAAGGCATCCTGAAGCCTGGGAAGTCATTAATTTGATTGTCCAGTATTTCCCTTATGAGATAATGCCTCACATAGCAAATGTGTACAGTGCGAGCTGAAAATGCATTTACAGCACTAAAAAAACAAACTTTTATAACAGCTAAACCAAACGTTTCCAATGTAAATTTCCACCTTTATATAGTGTAGAAAGGCATCCTGAAGCCTGGAAAGTCATTAATTTGATTGTCCAGTATTTCCTTCATGAGATATTGCAACACTTAGAAAAAGTGTACAGCGCCAGCAGACAATGAATTTTCAGCACTAAATAAACGAAACTTCATTAACAGCTAAAGTAAACGTTTCCAATGTAAATTTCCACCTTTATATAGTGTAAAAAGACATCCTGAAGCCTGGGCAGTCATTAATTTGATTGTCCAATATTTCCCTTATGAGATAATGCCTCTCATAGCAAATGTGTACAGTGCGAGCTGAAAATGCATTTACAGCACTAAAAAAACAAACTTTTATAACAGCTAAACCAAACGTTTCCAATGTAAATTTCCACCTTTATATAGTGTAAAAAGACATCCTGAAGCCTGGGCAGTCATTAATTTGATTGTCCAATATTTCCCTTATGAGATAATGCCTCTCATAGCAAATGTGTACAGCGCGAGCTGAAAATGCATTTACAGCACTAAAAAAACAAACTTTTATAACAGCTAAACCAAACGTTTCCAATGTAAATTTCCACCTTTATATAGTGTAGAAAGGCATCCTGAAGCCTGGAAAGTCATTAATTTGATTGTCCAGTATTTCCTTCATGAGATATTGCAACACTTAGAAAAAGTGTACAGCGCCAGCAGACAATGAATTTTCAGCACTAAAAAAACGAAACTTCATTAACAGCTAAACTAAATGTTTCCAATGTAAATTTCCACCTTTATATAGTGTAAAAAGACATCCTGAAGCCTGGGCAGTCATTAATTTGATTGTCCAGTATTTCCTTCATGAGATATTGCAACACTTAGAAAAAGTGTACAGCGCCAGCAGACAATGAATTTTCAGCACTAAAAAAACGAAACTTCATTAACAGCTGAACTAAACGTTTCCAATGTAAATGTCCACCTTTATATAGTGTAAAAAGACATCCTGAAGCCTGGGCAGTCATTAATTTGATTGTCCAATATTTCCCTTATGAGATAATGCCTCTCATAGCAAATGTGTACAGCGCGAGCTGAAAATGCATTTACAGCACTAAAAAACCAAACTTTTATAACAGCTAAACCAAACGTTTCCAATGTAAATTTCCACCTTTATATAGTGTAAAAAGACATCCTGAAGCCTGGGCAGTCATTAATTTGATTGTCCAGTATTTCCCTTATGAGATAATGCCTCACATAGCAAATGTGTACAGTGCGAGCTGAAAATGCATTTTCAGCACGAAAAAAACCAAACTTTTATAACAACTAAACCAAACGTTTCCAATGTAAATTTCCACCTTTATATAGTGTAAAAAGACATCCTGGAGCCTGGGCAGTCATTAATTTGATTGTCCAATATTTCCCTTATGAGATAATGCCTCTCATAGCAAATGTGTACAGCGCGAGCTGAAAATGCATTTACAGCACTAAAAAAACAAACTTTTATAACAGCTAAACCAAACGTTTCCAATGTACATTTCCACCTTTATATAGTGTAGAAAGGCATCCTGAAGCCTGGAAAGTCATTAATTTGATTGTCCAGTATTTCCTTCATGAGATATTGCAACACTTAGAAAAAGTGTACAGCGCCAGCAGACAATGAATTTTCAGCACTAAAAAAACGAAACTTCATTAACAGCTGAACTAAACGTTTCCAATGTAAATTTCCACCTTTATATAGTGTAAAAAGACATCCTGAAGCCTGGGCAGTCATTAATTTGATTGTCCAATATTTCCCTTATGAGATAATGCCTCTCATAGCAAATGTGTACAGCGCGAGCTGAAAATGCATTTACAGCACTAAAAAACCAAACTTTTATAACAGCTAAACCAAACGTTTCCAATGTAAATTTCCACCTTTATATAGTGTAGAAAGGCATCCTGAAGCCTGGAAAGTCATTAATTTGATTGTCCAGTATTTCCTTCATGAGATATTGCAACACTTAGAAAAAGTGTACAGCGCCAGCAGACAATGAATTTTCAAGCACAAAAAAAACGAAACTTCATTAACAGCTAAACCAAACGTTTCCAATGTAAATTTCCACATTTATAGAGTGTAAAAAGGCATCCTGAAGCCTGGGAAGTCATTAATTTGATTGTCCAGTATTTCCCTTATGAGATAATGCCTCACATAGCAAATGTGTACAGTGCGAGCTGAAAATGCATTTACAGCACTAAAAAAACAAACTTTTATAACAGCTAAACCAAACGTTTCCAATGTAAATGTCCACCTTTATATAGTGTAGAAAGGCATCCTGAAGCCTGGAAAGTCATTAATTTGATTGTCCAGTATTTCCTTCATGAGATATTGCAACACTTAGAAAAAGTGTACAGCGCCAGCAGACAATGAATTTTCAGCACTAAATAAACGAAACTTCATTAACAGCTAAAGTAAACGTTTCCAATGTAAATTTCCACCTTTATATAGTGTAAAAAGACATCCTGAAGCCTGGGCAGTCATTAATTTGATTGTCCAATATTTCCCTTATGAGATAATGCCTCTCATAGCAAATGTGTACAGTGCGAGCTGAAAATGCATTTACAGCACTAAAAAAACAAACTTTTATAACAGCTAAACCAAACGTTTCCAATGTAAATTTCCACCTTTATATAGTGTAAAAAGACATCCTGAAGCCTGGGCAGTCATTAATTTGATTGTCCAATATTTCCCTTATGAGATAATGCCTCTCATAGCAAATGTGTACAGCGCGAGCTGAAAATGCATTTACAGCACTAAAAAAACAAACTTTTATAACAGCTAAACCAAACGTTTCCAATGTAAATTTCCACCTTTATATAGTGTAGAAAGGCATCCTGAAGCCTGGAAAGTCATTAATTTGATTGTCCAGTATTTCCTTCATGAGATATTGCAACACTTAGAAAAAGTGTACAGCGCCAGCAGACAATGAATTTTCAGCACTAAAAAAACGAAACTTCATTAACAGCTAAACTAAATGTTTCCAATGTAAATTTCCACCTTTATATAGTGTAAAAAGACATCCTGAAGCCTGGGCAGTCATTAATTTGATTGTCCAATATTTCCCTTATGAGATAATGCCTCTCATAGCAAATGTGTACAGCGCGAGCTGAAAATGCATTTACAGCACTAAAAAACCAAACTTTTATAACAGCTAAACCAAACGTTTCCAATGTAAATTTCCACCTTTATATAGTGTAAAAAGGCATCCTGAAGCCTGGAAAGTCTTTAATTTGATTGTCCAGTATTTCCTTCATGAGATATTGCAACACTTAGAAAAAGTGTACAGCGCCAGCAGACAATGAATTTCCAGCACTAAAAAAACGAAACTTCATTAACAGCTAAACTAAACGTTTCCAATGTAAATTTCCACCTTTATATAGTGTAAAAAGACATCCTGAAGCCTGGGCAGTCATTAATTTGATTGTCCAATATTTCCCTTATGAGATAATGCCTCTCATAGCAAATGTGTACAGCGCGAGCTGAAAATGCATTTACAGCACTAAAAAACCAAACTTTTATAACAGCTAAACCAAACGTTTCCAATGTAAATTTCAACCTTTATATAGTGTAAAAAGACATCCTGAAGCCTGGGCAGTCATTAATTTGATTGTCCAATATTTCCCTTATGAGATAATGCCTCTCATAGCAAATGTGTACAGCGCGAGCTGAAAATGCATTTACAGCACTAAAAACCCAAACTTTTATAACAGCTAAACCAAACGTTTCCAATGTAAATTTCCACCTTTATATAGTGTAGAAAGGCATCCTGAAGCCTGGAAAGTCATTAATTTGATTGTCCAGTATTTCCTTCATGAGATATTGCAACACTTAGAAAAAGTGTACAGCGCCAGCAGACAATGAATTTTCAGCACTAAAAAAACGAAACTTCATTAACAGCTGAACTAAACGTTTCCAATGTAAATGTCCACCTTTATATAGTGTAAAAAGACATCCTGAAGCCTGGGCAGTCATTAATTTGATTGTCCAATATTTCCCTTATGAGATAATGCCTCTCATAGCAAATGTGTACAGCGCGAGCTGAAAATGCATTTACAGCACTAAAAAACCAAACTTTTATAACAGCTAAACCAAACGTTTCCAATGTAAATTTCCACCTTTATATAGTGTAGAAAGGCATCCTGAAGCCTGGAAAGTCATTAATTTGATTGTCCAGTATTTCCTTCATGAGATATTGCAACACTTAGAAAAAGTGTACAGCGCCAGCAGACAATGAATTTTCAGCACTAAAAAAAACGAAACTTCATTAACAGCTAAACCAAACGTTTCCAATGTAAATTTCCACCTTTATATAGTGTAGAAAGGCATCCTGAAGCCTGGAAAGTCATTAATTTGATTGTCCAGTATTTCCTTCATGAGATATTGCAACACTTAGAAAAAGTGTACAGCGCCAGCAGACAATGAATTTTCAGCACTAAAAAAACGAAACTTCATTAACAGCTAAACCAAACGTTTCCAATGTAAATTTCCACATTTATAGAGTGTAAAAAGGCATCCTGAAGCCTGGGAAGTCATTAATTTGATTGTCCAGTATTTCCCTTATGAGATAATGCCTCACATAGCAAATGTGTACAGTGCGAGCTGAAAATGCATTTACAGCACTAAAAAAACAAACTTTTATAACAGCTAAACCAAACGTTTCCAATGTAAATTTCCACCTTTATATAGTGTAGAAAGGCATCCTGAAGCCTGGAAAGTCATTAATTTGATTGTCCAGTATTTCCTTCATGAGATATTGCAACACTTAGAAAAAGTGTACAGCGCCAGCAGACAATGAATTTTCAGCACTAAATAAACGAAACTTCATTAACAGCTAAAGTAAACGTTTCCAATGTAAATTTCCACCTTTATATAGTGTAAAAAGACATCCTGAAGCCTGGGCAGTCATTAATTTGATTGTCCAATATTTCCCTTATGAGATAATGCCTCTCATAGCAAATGTGTACAGTGCGAGCTGAAAATGCATTTACAGCACTAAAAAAACAAACTTTTATAACAGCTAAACCAAACGTTTCCAATGTAAATTTCCACCTTTATATAGTGTAAAAAGACATCCTGAAGCCTGGGCAGTCATTAATTTGATTGTCCAATATTTCCCTTATGAGATAATGCCTCTCATAGCAAATGTGTACAGCGCGAGCTGAAAATGCATTTACAGCACTAAAAAAACAAACTTTTATAACAGCTAAACCAAACGTTTCCAATGTAAATTTCCACCTTTATATAGTGTAGAAAGGCATCCTGAAGCCTGGAAAGTCATTAATTTGATTGTCCAGTATTTCCTTCATGAGATATTGCAACACTTAGAAAAAGTGTACAGCGCCAGCAGACAATGAATTTTCAGCACTAAAAAAACGAAACTTCATTAACAGCTAAACCAAACGTTTCCAATGTAAATTTCCACATTTATAGAGTGTAAAAAGGCATCCTGAAGCCTGGGAAGTCATTAATTTGATTGTCCAGTATTTCCCTTATGAGATAATGCCTCACATAGCAAATGTGTACAGTGCGAGCTGAAAATGCATTTACAGCACTAAAAAAACAAACTTTTATAACAGCTAAACCAAACGTTTCCAATGTAAATTTCCACCTTTATATAGTGTAGAAAGGCATCCTGAAGCCTGGAAAGTCATTAATTTGATTGTCCAGTATTTCCTTCATGAGATATTGCAACACTTAGAAAAAGTGTGCAGCGCCAGCAGACAATGAATTTTCAGCACTAAAAAAACGAAACTTCATTAACAGCTAAACCAAACGTTTCCAATGTAAATTTCCACATTTATAGAGTGTAAAAAGGCATCCTGAAGCCTGGGAAGTCATTAATTTGATTGTCCAGTATTTCCCTTATGAGATAATGCCTCACATAGCAAATGTGTACAGTGCGAGCTGAAAATGCATTTTCAGCACTAAAAAACCAAACTTTTATAACAGCTAAACCAAACGTTTCCAATGTAAATTTCCACCTTTATATAGTGTAAAAAGACATCCTGAAGCCTGGGCAGTCATTAATTTGATTGTCCAGTATTTCCCTTATGAGATAATGCCTCACACAGCAAATGTGTACAGTGCGAGCTGAAAATGCATTTTCAGCACTAAAAAAACCAAACTTTTATAACAGCTAAACCAAACGTTTCCAATGTAAATTTCCACCTTTATATAGTGTAAAAAGACATCCTGAAGCCTGGGCAGTCATTAATTTGATTGTCCAATATTTCCCTTCTGAGATAATGCCTCTCATAGCAAATGTGTACAGCGCGAGCTGAAAATGCATTTACAGCACTAAAAAACCAAACTTTTATAACAGCTAAACCAAACGTTTCCAATGTAAATTTCCACCTTTATATAGTGTAGAAAGGCATCCTGAAGCCTGGAAAGTCATTAATTTGATTGTCCAGTATTTCCTTCATGAGATATTGCAACACTTAGAAAAAGTGTACAGCGCCAGCAGACAATGAATTTTCAGCACTAAAAAAACGAAACTTCATTAACAGCTAAACCAAACGTTTCCAATGTAAATTTCCACATTTATAGAGTGTAAAAAGGCATCCTGAAGCCTGGGAAGTCATTAATTTGATTGTCCAGTATTTCCCTTATGAGATAATGCCTCACATAGCAAATGTGTACAGTGCGAGCTGAAAATGCATTTACAGCACTAAAAAAACAAACTTTTATAACAGCTAAACCAAACGTTTCCAATGTAAATTTCCACCTTTATATAGTGTAGAAAGGCATCCTGAAGCCTGGAAAGTCATTAATTTGATTGTCCAGTATTTCCTTCATGAGATATTGCAACACTTAGAAAAAGTGTACAGCGCCAGCAGACAATGAATTTTCAGCACTAAATAAACGAAACTTCATTAACAGCTAAAGTAAACGTTTCCAATGTAAATTTCCACCTTTATATAGTGTAAAAAGACATCCTGAAGCCTGGGCAGTCATTAATTTGATTGTCCAATATTTCCCTTATGAGATAATGCCTCTCATAGCAAATGTGTACAGTGCGAGCTGAAAATGCATTTACAGCACTAAAAAACCAAACTTTTATAACAGCTAAACCAAACGTTTCCAATGTAAATTTCCACCTTTATATAGTGTAAAAAGACATCCTGAAGCCTGGGCAGTCATTAATTTGATTGTCCAATATTTCGCTTATGAGATAATGCCTCTCATAGCAAATGTGTACAGCGCGAGCTGAAAATGCATTTACAGGACTAAAAACCCAAACTTTTATAACAGCTAAACCAAACGTTTCCAATGTAAATTTCCACCTTTATATAGTGTAGAAAGGCATCTTGAAGCCTGGAAAGTCATTAATTTGATTGTCCAGTATTTCCTTCATGAGATATTGCAACACTTAGAAAAGGTGTACAGCGCCAGCAGACAATGAATTTTCAGCACTAAAAAAACGAAACTTCAATAACAGCTAAACCAAACGTTTCCAATGTAAATTTCCACATTTATAGAGTGTAAAAAGGCATCCTGAAAGCCTGGGAAGTCATTAATTTGATTGTCCAGTATTTCCCTTATGAGATAATGCCTCACATAGCAAATGTGTACAGTGCGAGCTGAAAATGCATTTTCAGCACTAAAAAACCAAACTTTTATAACAGCTAAACCAAACGTTTCCAATGTAAATTTCCACCTTTATATAGTGTAAAAAGACATCCTGAAGCCTGGGCAGTCATTAATTCGATTGTCCAATATTTCCTTTATGAGATAATGCCTCTCATAGCAAATGTGTACAGCGCGAGCTGAAAATGCATTTACAGCACTAAAAAACCAAACTTTTATAACAGCTAAACCAAACGTTTCCAATGTAAATTCCACCTTTATATAGTGTAAAAAGACATCCTGAAGCCTGGGCAGTCATTAATTTGATTGTCCAATATTTCCCTTTTGAGATAATGCCTCTCATAGCAAATGTGTACAGCGCGAGCTGAAAATGCATTTACAGCACTAAAAAACCAAACTTTTATAACAGCTAAACCAAACGTTTCCAATGTAAATTTCCACCTTTATATAGTGTAAAAAGGCATCCTGAAGCCTGGAAAGTCATTAATTTGATTGTCCAGTATTTCCTTCATGAGATAATGCCTCACATAGCAAATGTGTACAGTGCGAGCTGAAAATGCATTTTCAGCACAAAAAAACAAACTTTTATAACAGCTAAACCAAACGTTTCCAATGTAAATTCCACCTTTATATAGTGTAAAAAGACATCCTGAAGCCTGGGCAGTCATTAATTTGATTGTCCAGTATTTCCCTTATGAGATAATGCCTCACATAGCAAATGTGTACAGTGCGAGCTGAAAATGCATTTTCAGCACTAAAAAAACCAAACTTTTATAACAGCTAAACCAAACGTTTCCAATGTAAATTTCCACCTTTATATAGTGTAAAAAGACATCCTGAAGCCTGGGCAGTCATTAATTTGATTGTCCAATATTTCCCTTATGAGATAATGCCTCTCATAGCAAATGTGTACAGCGCGAGCTGAAAATGCATTTACAGCACTAAAAAACCAAACTTTTATAACAGCTAAACCAAACGTTTCCAATGTAAATTTCCACCTTTATATAGTGTAGAAAGGCATCCTGAAGCCTGGAAAGTCATTAATTTGATTGTCCAGTATTTCCTTCATGAGATATTGCAACACTTAGAAAAAGTGTACAGCGCCAGCAGACAATGAATTTTCAGCACTAAAAAAAACGAAACTTCATTAACAGCTAAACTAAACGTTTCCAATGTAAATTTCCACCTTTATATAGTGTAAAAAGACATCCTGATGCCTGGGCAGTCATTAATTTGATTGTCCAATATTTCCCTTATGAGATAATGCCTCTCATAGCAAATGTGTACAGCGCGAGCTGAAAATGCATTTACAGCACTAAAAAACCAAACTTTTATAACAGCTAAACCAAAACTGGGTTTACCTAGTCAGTAAAACACTCTTTATAGTGTAGCAACGTTAGTAACGCTAAATTCTTACCTAGTTTATGAGACGAGTGCTGTACTTGACTATTTTTTGTAATTTATTATTATTTTTTTTTTTTAATGCTTTATAGAGCAAATTGCACCTATGACAGTTGTTATTACCACAGAAGCCATCTCAAATGGTTGCAAACTCTGAGGGTGACTTTGAACCGGAAGTCCCGCCTCAATCGTCATCTGATTGACAGCGGAATCCTGGAGCCAGAGAAGAGAAAAGAATCAGACACGAAGTTGAAGAAGCGAAAAAAAATAAACATCGAATCTTAAAGTTCTCGCAACGAGGGTGACTGTTGGGGTCTGGAGAAGTGACCGGGAGATGGGGAGCCCCGTATTTTGGTCTTGGTAAGAGGGTAACTCACTTGATGTTGACGAGGGAACCTATGCCGCTATGCTATATACCGTCGTGAGAAAACTACGGCCTGGGGGCCACATGCGGCCCGTTAAACGTTTTAATCCGGCCCGCCGAATTTGAAAAAAAAAAAAATAAACCTTGTTAATGTTTTATTTTCAAAATAGTGTGGTTTTTCAAAGACAAGCTTTTGTTCACTTTCATTTAAAATTAAATGTATTTTTTTTCTCAGATGAGATGAGGTTACCAAAACACTCCATCCATCTGCTCCTGGTCCAGCCCCTCTGTCAAATTTTAGAACCCATTGTGGCCCGCCAATAAAAAAGTTTTCCCACCCCTGCTATATACTATAAACTATGTTAATGTCGTCAGGCCATTATAGAGTATTTCTTCTGACATTTTGAAGGAGAAATAATACTCAACGTTTTATTTTTTTATGATGTTTGAGGCATTCTGACTGAAATACAGTTAAATTGAGGTTACCAGTAGTCATTTCCATTACCTGTAAATGTAAATTAGAATGTAACTTACTACAGTGAACCCTCGGTTATCGCGGTTAATGGGGACCGAGACCACCCGCGAAAACTGAAAATCCGCGAAGTAGCGGCGCACCTTCAAAAATGCTTAAAAAAAAAAAGTGCGAAGTAGCGGCGCACCTTCAAAAATGCTTAAAAAAATAAATAAATAAAATAATATATATATATATATATATATATATATATATATATATACGGGTAGAGAGAGAGAGCGTGAAATTCATGTTATAACAAAAAAAAAAATTATTAAAACATTTTTTTATTCCCCAGCCATTAT
Source organism: Idiotropiscis lumnitzeri (assembly GCF_059441095.1). Classification (NCBI taxonomy): domain Eukaryota; kingdom Metazoa; phylum Chordata; class Actinopteri; order Syngnathiformes; family Syngnathidae; genus Idiotropiscis; species Idiotropiscis lumnitzeri. The sequence continues at coordinate 454,955 of NW_028283584.1, read as the reverse complement.
TTTTGTATTTATTCAATTACTTCTTTTTGTATTTATTTAATTACTTCGACTTTTACCTGCTGGTACGCCGTCCGGTGTGCCCTGGCATTCTTCATTTATTTATTCATTTATTCATTCATAACTGACAGCCTCGCGCTCCGCTCATGCCCGGGCGGAAGGTGTTCCTCTTCGGCTTAACAACCACGCACGCCGGCCGGTCTCCTCCGGAGCTCTCGCACGGTCCCGAACGGAGCGAAATGTCGCCCCGCTAGTGCCCGGGCGGAAGTTGTTCCTCTTCGGCTTAACTGCCACGCACGCTGGCCGGAGCTCTGGTACGGTCCGAACCGCGCGAAACGTCGCCCCAAATCGTGCCCGGGGGAACGTGCTCTTCTTTGTCCACTCTCCTCTTCGCCCACGTTCTTCTTCGGCGCACGCCGGCCGTCTAACCACTCCAGCGCCCCGTCGTGCCGCTCGGCGAAACTACAATGCCCCCGAATATTTTTTAGACCCGCGAAGCACTGAACCCGCGAAAGGTGAACCGCGAAGTAGCGAGGGTTCACTGTATTGCAGCCAGATACCTATAAAATGTCATTTAATTTGCACTGTTTTGATCGCCACTGTTTTGCTCATTGAACAACAAATGAAAAGATGAATCATACACAGTGTTTGTAAAGATAATTGTCAATGTTTTATTAAATGAAATTCCAATGTAAAATTGTGTAATATTGTGTTATATAATGGGTCTACAACATACATTTCTCACAGACAAGTAGAGCTTTTTCTCATGAAATGTGTTGAAAAAAAACTAACATTTGAACATTGTTTTGCGTTACAACATCCGTGTTTACTGGTCATAAATTATTAACTTAAGTTTAATATACACTACACGAGCTGGGTAGCCACCACGCCTCAACCACCATAACAAGTTCGCTAACCCTTTAAGTCGAACGAGGTAGCTAACATATCGGGTTCAATTTGTACCAAAAATATGCTGTTGTGCCTTGTGTCTCTGTATATGTCGTCATGACGTGTCATTTGACAAAGCCTTGTGTCGATGTTAGTTGTCGATGTAACAGTCTTTGTTAGATGTCAATGTATGTCTATGTTAGATCTCAATGTGTCGATGTTAGATGTCAATCTATGTGTCTATATTAGATGTGTTTATGTTAGATGTCTATGTAAATGTTTGTTAGATGTCGATGTGTGTAAGATGTCTATGTAAAGGTTGGTTAGATGTCGATGTCTATGTAAATGTTTATGATGGATGTCGATGTGTCTGTTAGATGTCCGTGTTTGTTAGATGTGATTGTAATGGTTTATGTTATAGACGTCAATGTAAGTGTCAATGTTAGATGCCCATGCATGTTTGTTAGATGTCGATATATGTGTCATTGTTACATTTCAACGTAAATGTTGTTCGTGCAAGTTTCCAGTCCTCCAGCCACGTGACATCATGCGCGTCAAAGTGATAACTCGTACATTTCACGGAGGGAAAAAAAACAGACACCATTGGTAGTTTTGACCGGGAAAAAAAATCATTTATTTTTTTCGAACACCTCATGTCTCTTTCAGCGTAAGAATAAACATGACACGACCAAAATAAAATATACCAACACAGGCAAATATTTAAGGAGCACTCAAGAGATACACTTCAGCTCATTTAATCCCACCTATTTTTACTAACGCAAACCCTTCAATTCTAGCGCCCACAGAATAGTGTGCTATAATGCTATAAAAATATGGAGCCTTTACCTGACAGCGTTTGAATATAACTGAATTCCCATTGCTCACGAAAAACTGAGAAACTAAGAACAAACATTTCAAGAACAAGCTTGACTTGACTTCAACAGTTCTATTTTTTCTTTTGTGACAGCTCAGACATCAAAATAATGCTTTCCTTCTATAAAATAAAAACAGCATGACAAAAGGTGCTGAAATAAACTATATACGGAAGTGCGTGAGTGACAGTGTGTGCATGTGTTTTTGCAACGCATGTGTACACCCCGCCATACAAATTACACAATTCGTTGGGTATGTGGTATACACTTAAAAACAATTGCCTTGGAGCAAGTGAACACAACACGTCTCACACTGTATCCATGCTGTAGAAGGGCTGGGCGATATGACCTCAAATCAATATCGCGAGAAATCGAGCAATTTTACCTCGATAACGATAAATGCACAATAAATTCCCACGTGGACTAAAATCAAAATAAATGCAGGAATTGCATATTGACTGTTTTTTTTATTGACCAACTGGTACACTTTACTTTCAATGAAAAATAAAAGTACAAAAATCATTTGTATGAACATTCCAAATAGCTTGCAGGGTTCGCGGTTAACTTTAAAAACTGCTTGCCCATAGGGCAAGTGCCACTAAAATTTGCCTTGCCCGAGTGGCCAAATTACTTGCCCGACTTGGGCAAGTGACAATTTTTTTTCTCTAAGAATAAAATGTTTATGGTTGTAAAATGTGCGCCACAAATGTAAATAAACATATAATCTGATAAGCATAAATTAATCTTGTTTTCATCGTCAACCATGAAACCCTACTCACAAGAGCAAATGTATCATCCTGTGCAGTTATTGAAAATGTTAATTGTAGTTTTAATAATTAACAAATCTGCATGTTAAATTGGGAAAATGATATTACAGCAATCCAGATGATCAATTTTAAGTCCAGGAGAGCGTATTAATTGAGGAATCACATGAGTAAATTATGAGTGTGGCAAATTTGTGTATTCCTTTAAGACCAGTGCCTGTGGTGCTGCCTCCATAAGTTTCATAGCATAAACAGAACACAGTCACTGACACTAAGTCAGGTCACATCATGGAGCTAATGAATTAACAGCCAATAATCAAATATTACTCCCTTTCTTACTCACAACTGAATTGTCTACTTAAAAATATTCGAGCTATTTTAGTCATGTCAGAGGAATCCGAAATGTTCGGATTTGAACGAACTCGTCGCCAATTTTCGGCCAAAATATCGTAGGTTTTTGTTGTGTTTTTCAAACTTCAAATGAGGATGCTACGACAGCGAGTTCCAATACTGCGGGATTTATTGACGTCCACTTTAACTCGACATTCACTGAACTAACTGATCCCCGTAGCGCCCGCCCATTGCCCCCGATAAGGCCAATGGACCATACCAAAACATAAGGGGTTGTCTGGGTTAAACCATCACCATACAGTGCACACAAACAGATCACACCACCGTTTTCGTCAAAATTAAAGATATTTGGCTGCTTTAAAAAATGCTTGCCCGGTCGGGCAAGTTGCCCATAATTTTACCTTGCCCGTGGCCAAATTTCACTTGCCCCGGGCAATCGGGAAGCGGTTAACCGCGAACCCTGAGCTTGCTTTGCATGACTTGAACAATGTCACAAAGAAAAAGGGTACCTCTTGCGAAATCTTTTTCTGCAAATAGATTGCGCCAAGATGCTCTCATGATGTAAATAATGGCAAATAAAAAAACGCTAAATAAAATGAAAGAAAATGTCAATGCAAGCCAAATAAACAAGTGGGTATTATCGGGGAAAATGTGCCGTCTCGAGTACTCTGCTGCGCAGTCGCCACTTGTCATCTATGTAATGCACAGTTAGGCTCAATCAGGGATCCATGTTGCGACCCGACCACAAGTCGGATGTAGATGCAAAATGCTTGACATGTCTAAGCTCCCGGCCCGATGTAGTCCATATCGGGAAATACGGCTTTCATGAAGCGTTTAAATCCTGTGCGCGCCACGTAACTAGAGGAGCTTTATCTTTAGCTATGTGCTAAGCTATCGCGTCCACCTCTGAGACGTTCTCTCGTATGGTGTCGCCTCCGTTCATGGGCTGTTGTCACTTGTCGAACCTTGCTTCTCACTTTGAACTTTCAGCACAGCATGGTTGTGTTGTGGGTGGTGAGAAAGCTTCTGGATTTGAATCGCCAGCAACGAGAGCGACAGACGGGTGGAGTCACATGACTAGAGGCGCTGTAGCGGTCTTAAAGGGGCATGAACATTGCCGCAGACAAAAGGCTTTTCTTTTTTTATTCATCGAATTTACCGACATGGGCAAAATGATTTCGGTCATTGTAATAAAGTTCGGTAACGGTAAATTTTCGGTTTATCGCCCAGCCCTATGCTGTAGCATGGCTTTTTTTGCCGTGGGTGTCAAATATTTTACTTTGTTTTCAGAGTGCTTACAGACCTCTTGGTTTTGCCTCAAAATAATTGTCTGCAAAGCAGTCTGTGCCATCCGCATCATTGATGTGCAGGAGTAGCTTGTTGGTAATAAATAGCTGCAAGAAGTCCGCTGTTTGCCGCAGCATCCAGTGGTCCAGCGCTCGCAGTGAAAGTCTTGTCTGGCAGCCCGAACCATCCCCAAACATTTCGAGATGCACGCCCACTAAATTCCAGAAATATAAACATGGACAAACTTGACATTCTTCCAGATTCTGTCTCTTTGCATTGTTTTGAAGTTACTCCTGCAACTTTTCCACTTCTTCGATCCTCCCCATTGTCTGAAAAAGAAGTGTATATTTTGATTTGAAATAATGACCTCAACATACCAATACATTTGTTTATCATCTGAACTGGATTATTTTGAAACAACATTTGGGTTGGACATCTGGGATTTGTTGTTGTGTATATTCAGAGTAATCCTTTTCTTGTATATAGCAAAAGCAATAGTCGCTGGCCTTGAAAATGGGTACAAGACTTGACCAAATTAAGATGCCATAAGGTCTAATTTGCCCCTTCTCTACCACAACTGATTTAGAGGCCATTAGTAACAGATTTGAGAAGACCACTTTTAAAGATATGAAGCCAGAGCTCGGCACCGGACCCATTTTAATTATTTATTATAATTTTAATGTATTATTGAGCAAATGACACAATATGTCAGTAGTGATTACCACAGAAGTCATGTCAAAATAGTGCAAATTCTGAGGTCGACTTCAAATCAGACAGGCGGAGACGAGCGCCAGAGAAGAGATGAGAATCAGAAGAGATGTTGAAGAAGCTAATAACAAAAAAAACAAAAAAACACATCAAATCTCCATGTAGTAGCAACGGGGATGGCTCATGGGGTCAGGAGAAGTGAGCGGGAGATGGGGAGTATGAGGTGCCGTTGGGGACAAAAGTCAGGAATCGCTTCACACTTCTGAAATGCACTCTTACACACCAGTGAAATTGTTGTTGCTCATGCATACTTATGAAACGCTATCATACATACGAGTGAAACGCTCTCATACACACTAGTGAAATAGTTGTTGCTCATACACTCGTCAAATGCGCTCATACACATAGGTGAAACATTCTCATACACACCAGTGAAAGGCGCTCAGGCACAATTGTGAAATTATTGTTATTCATAAATACAACTGAAACATGCTCATGCCCATACACGAGTGAAATGCTTTCATACAAACACCCACACTGTTGAAAATGCTGTCATGAACACAAGATCGCACAAATACTAAAATGTAAAAATTAATCATTTATTTAGCAGGGATGCATGGTGGGCGACTTGTTAGCACGATGGTCTCACAATGCAGAGGTCGCGGGATTGATTCCGGCTTTCCTGTTTGGAGTTTGCATGTTTCCCACACGCCTGCGTGGGTTCTCCGGTTTCCTCCCACATTCCAAACACATGCATGGCAGGTTGTTTGGACACCCTAAATTGGTGTGAGTGTGAGCGCGGATGGTTGTTTGTCTTTGTGTGACCTGCGATTGGCTGGCAACCAGTTTAGGGTGTACCCCACCTACTGCCCCAAGATAGCTGGGATAGGCTCCAGCACCCCCCGCAACCCTTGTGAGGAGAAGCCGTACAGATAATGGATGGTGGGATGGCATTCATAATGGACGGCCGCCACGGTGGGCGACTTGTGAGCACGATGGTCTCACAATGCAGAGGTTGTGGGATCGATTCCGGCTCCGGCCTTCCTGTGTAGAGTTTGCATGTTCTCCCAAGCCTGCGTAGTTTTCTCTGAGTTCGCCAGTTTCCTCGCACATTGCAAAAACATGCATCCATTTACTCTGATGCCAATGTTTTCTGTACCTTATGGCAGATTTTTCTCTTTGCCGAAGACTATTAGCACTTGTAGAGCGAGGACCTGTGCCACAGTCGTCAACTGCACCCTAAAATCTGATCATTTTGTATTTTAGACATTACACACTACACAGTTAAAGATGGTCCAAAAAAGAAAAATGGATTAATGTATTTCAACTTACATAATACTCTTTAAAGAGCTGACCAGCTCATTCCCAGAGGTACGTATTGGGGCGTATTGGTCGTCTTTACAGAAGACTCCAGGAGGTAACTCAGGTTTGACCTTCAGCCACAACAGAGTGTTGGGTGTGAGTGCTTCCAAGTCGTTGAGGTCGGAAGATGTCCTTGTGATAGGCCTGCTGTTTATAACTGCTTCAGCCTCACCAAGCAAGGTATATTGACTTTCTTCACCCGAAATTTGTTCTTTTACAGTGACATTCAGGATTTTTCTCACAGACCAAATAAGTCGCTCACAGCTTCCTCCGTGGTGGGAACCTGCTGGGGGATTGCTATGCCACTGAATACCTTTTTGCAGCAAGTGTTTCTCGATTTACTTAGTGTTCCATTCTTTGATTGATTTCTTCATTTCACTGTCAGCTGATCTAAAGTTGGTTCCGTTATCAGAATACATCTCTCTCACTTGTCCTCTTCTGACAAGAAATCTTCGGATTGCGTTGAGACAAGCATCTGTGTCACGTGAAGATGCAATTTCCAGATGTACGGCTCGTACAGCGAGACATGTAAAAATCACGCCGTATCTCTTTACTTGTCCTCTAACCCTACTTACTTAGAATGGACCAAAATAATCAACGCCAATTCTCTTGAAAGGCGGATCGTCAGGTAGCACTCTTCTGATGACTCTAGCAGCTCGAGGTATCCAAAACTGTTGATGCAGATTAGCCATCATGTGGTTCCTTCCAGCGTGAGCTGTAATCTCATGAATGTATCTCAGGACTAGCTTTGTGTTATGTGAATCCTTGGCAAGATGGCTTGCTGTTTTGCTGTTTCAGGCATGGCTGCGTGGCTCAACTGTCCACCAACCCTCATGACACCATCTTGAAGTACTATATTGAACTTGTAAAGTGGGCTACTTTTCTTCACCCTTTTTTGTTTTTCAAATATGGCTAAATCTTTTTTGAAACTTCGCCTTTGACAGTATTTCACAAGTTCTCTTTCTGCTTTATCCAAGTCGTCGCAGGTCAAATACTTTCCTTTGACAGTTCTCTTGAATAAATTCATCTTGCCTTCTTCACCTAATGTGATTAACTCCTTTCTATTTTCCTTTACTCTGTCAGTAAGTCTTTCAGCTTTAGAAACCAGGCTACGGCCTGCTTCAATGCTGTCCAAGACGAATAATGGTTCATCCACTGGCCCAGAGAATCTTTGGGCTACAGTGACTGAATTACATGCACTTGAGTCACTCATTTGACCTCCAGGTCATTAATTGGTAATTTGAAGTGGTTTTTGTGTTTAACTAAATTCCTGGACACTGCCTGATTTTTTTCAGAGCTGTACAACCACTAGAAAGGGTGGTTCCCACAATGTGAGTTTTGCTCAGGTGGCCCAACAATGTCACAAAAACAAGTAGGGGTGTGTGTGTGTGTTTGTATAAGCTACATGTTGGGGACCAACATCGGACAGCACACCCACTGTAGGGGACCAAAATTTTTGTGGGGACCAAAAATCTGGGCCCCACAAAAAAGAGCATTGAATTCAGTGATAAGAAGCTCAGGGGGAGGTCCTGTCAAAGTTTCAGGGCTTCCCAGGAAGGTCACAAAAACAAGACGAGTGTGCTAGAAATGTGTGTGCGGAAAAATTACTCAGGATCGCTGTCTAGTGGTCGGTCCCGGTACTGCACTTACGCACACTTCACACACTCGGCTGGTCTGCGCATGTGCAGGACAGTCTGCTTTATGTCAGGCAGCCACCCTCCCCTCCCCCACAGCCCAACCCGAAAAATTGAGATGTTAGTTAAGTATTTATTCCTATTATTGAGTGAGATTACATATTTTTACTTGGCAGCTGGCACAACAGCTAAGCTTGGAGCACAGTTATTGCAAAATAAAATAAATAAACAGTAACAACAATAACGATTGTTAATATTGTTATACTTTATAGCGTAACCTATTTATACTAATTTTCTGTATGCAATTTCAAGTGCAACTAATATAGTTGTGCATATAGATAGCCACCAAACTCCATACATTAGATAAAAATAAGAGCCACGATGTTAACCAATTAACAGTTCAAGAAAAAAGCAGACATCCAAGAACTTGCTTTGTTACTTTTGCGTGGCCAGAACTACAAACCCCAAAGCAGAACAAACCCAAAACATCAGAGAAAGTACAATACTTTTGTCAAGGAGTGGTGCTGCTGCTTTGCGATCGCTGCCACCATAGTGAATGCGCTCCCACATTCGTGCACACGCACACATGCCACACACCTGTTTTCCACGTCCTGTCAGTCCACTCCGTCGGTCCGCATTTATTTCGTTGGTCAGCCATCACGGTTGGGTGCGCACTAGATCGCTGTTAAACCATCTTCTACGCCACAGTCCTCGTGTTCAACAAACATTTCTCCCGAATTCGCCTACCATGCACAACTCTCCACTTTCAAACCGAGCGCCGCTGTTACTTCCGGGTTTTTAGCGCCAAGCACTTGACGCTAGCGTGTGACGTCATGGCGAAATACTAGGTTTTAAAATAAAAATTTTCTTTTTTTTGTACAGTCTAAGTGCATGGGGTTATGATAGATCGAATGAGTATACCTTTATGTACTCACTAACATTTATGTTGATCATAAAATGTTGTTTTGATGAAGAAAACTGTTATTTTTTAGAATCAATTGGCTTAGGGCACTTGGGCAAACTACGGCCCGGGGGCCACTTGTGGCCCGTTAAACGTTTCAATCCAGCCCCCCAAACTTGAAAAAAATTAAATGAATAAGCCTTGTTAATGGTTTATTTTCTAAATACTGTGGTTTTTCAAAGACATATATATTGTTGTAATGCTTTTGTTCACTTTCGTTTAAAATTAAATGTATTTTAGGACTCATTGTGCCCCCCCCTCCCAATCAAAAAGTTTGCCCATCCCTGGCATAGTGGATGGGCCGAGGAGTTTAAAAGGCACACATCATGCATTTTTCAGTCAGTTTTAGCCAGGGCTTGGTATGGGGAAGACCAGCTGGTTTACATGTAATCATTAAATTTTCCCAAGTTTTATTTAAGTTAATTGGACAAAACAAAAAAAACGCAATATTCTTCTGCCAGAGAGTATGTAATATTCTTCTGCCATTTTATTGTAGAGGGCCATTTTGAGCCCCTAACAATATTATTCAACCAAGAGATCATGAGTCGTCGCCCACTTACTTTCTGAAGTCAGCTGGGATGTCACGGCTGTGACCCTCGTGAGGATAAAGTGGTTCAGATGGAAAAGTAGGACTAAGGGCTTTTTCTCAGGTTTCCATGCGCAAATCCATGTATATTAGGTTAATTGGAGACTCTAAATTCTCTACTCATCAAATGACATTCGTGACCCTGATGGATAGATAAAATAGATTATTAATCTGCCATGGGAAGTCCAAGGTGTCTGGTAGAAAGAAATGCATTCATACACTCATTACACAGTCAACCAAGCAAAGACACAAAGCCTAGGGCAGGGGCGGGCAAACTTTTTGATTGGAGGACCACAATGGGTTCTAAAATATGACAGAGGGGCCGGACCAGGAGCAGATGGATGGAGTGTTTTGGAAACCTCACCTCATCTGAGAAAAAAAATACATTTAATTTTAAATGAAAGTGAATAAAAGCATTCCAACAATAATATTTGTCTTTGAAAACCACAGTGTTTAGAAAATAAAACATTAACAAGGTTTATTCATTAAATTTTTTTCAAGTTCGGCGGCCCGGATTAAAACTTAACGGGCCGCATGTGGCCCCCGGGCCGTAGTTTGCCCTCGCCTGGCCTAGGGCATAAACACATACATGTAATATCCAATCCGCTTATTCTCACAAGGATAGCGTGCTGGAGCCTACCCAGCTGTCAACGGACAGTAGGCGGGGCACACCCTGAAGTGGTTGCCAGCCAATCGCAGGGCACGCAAAGACGAACAACCATCTGCGCTCAAACTCACTCACAAATGCAACCTCCACACAGGAAAGCTGGGTCCCGGGATCGAACCCTGCACCTTGGGACTGCGAGCCGGATGTCCTAACCAGTCTTAACTCATTAAATACCAGCCATTTTCACTGGAGCAACCCGCTCAATCCCAGCGTTTTCCTGGGTTTTGACTAATATTGCAAGGCCCACAGAATATTGTATTCTAATGCTATATAGACATGGAGCACACCCGAAGAAAGATGAGACTCTCTTCTTTCAACAGAAAAAAATGTTTGTTCCTATCTTTTTCCATTCTTGAGCAATCGGCATTTGAAAATAGCTAAATTTCATGAAAACTCCAATCCCTGGGGAAAAAACTGAGAAAATGAGCTTTTTGTAAACTGATGCATTTTGACCATAATTTGAATTTTGACACTATTATTTATGGCTTTTATGACACCTCTAACATCTAAATAATGCATGCCTTCTATAAAATAACAAAAAAAAGCACAAAAAATGTTTTTGATAAAATAAATTTATTTGCACATAACACTAAACGACTGAACTGTTGAACTATGTACAAAAATGAAATACATCAGTGTCATACATACTTTTTTTTTGTGTGATATAAAATAAAACAGTTGCCTTGATGCAAGGGCACACAACATAGTTCACACCACATTCTTGTTTCACTCCGTTTGCCTTTGCACAAACAGACCCGACACTTTCGTTGTGGTCTGGCTTTGCTGGTCCGTGGAAAATAGGCGAGCTTGTGTTTGTCCACTGGGGTTTGTGTGAAAATAATTGTCTGGGAAGTGATTGCTGGCATCCGCGATGTGCTGCAGAAGCTCATCCGTGAGAAACAGCTGCAGGAAATCAGCTGGCTCCTCAGACTCCAAATGGGCAGCGGCATTCAGTGGTCCAGGGGTTGCTGTAAAGTCGATTTTCCTCGGTTGCCATCCAGTGTGACGCCATCCGGAACCACTGCTTCCTGATGCACAACCTGTAAATTACAGAAATACAAACAATTGGAAATATATATTTATTGCTGCATTTTATTGCTGGCGTGTGAAGTTTCATATTATAATTTACCTTTCTTTACACCAACAAGACGAGGAGGAACTTTCTTGCCGCGGGATGCACAATCTGTGAATTTTAGAAAGTATGCATGATTACCACACCATTCAGTATTGTTGTTTCCTCGTCGGGGAGGAGATGCGCTCGCGCGTAACTGCACATTTACGCGACATTTTCTGCCCGCAAGATGCATGATATGTACAATAAAAGCATGAAGGCTAAAACCACATGTTCAATGGTAACTTGCGAGCGTTTACTTCCTCGTCGGCGAGGACTTACGCTCGCGTGTAATTGTGCAATAGGCGCCCGGACGAGAAAGTCAGCGAGCAAGCTTGCGTCTAACTGCACATTTACGCGACATTTTCTGCCCGCAAGATGCATGATATGTACAATAAAAGCATGAGGGCTAAAACCACATGTTTAATGGTAACTTGCGAGCGTTTACTTCCTCGTCGGCGAGGACTTACGCTCGCGTGTAATTGTGCAATAGAGGCGGCCGGATGAGGAAGTCAGCGAGCAAGCTCGCGTCTAACTGCACATTTACGCGACATTTTCTGCCCGCAAGATGCATATGTACAATAAAAGCATGAGGGGTAAAACCACATGTTCAATGGTAACTTGCGAGCGCTTACCTCCTCGTTCGGGGGGATCTGGTGAGGACTCTCAGCTGCTTTGGCTATTGTCCGAAGGCAGGCGATGCAGGCCGCAAGGCACGCGCACCCTCTTTAGTCGCCGTTTTGTTGTGACGACGACGAAGCGTCATCCTCTCAACCAAAGCGTCTCCATCGCCTTGATGCTTTTAGGAAGCTTTTTTTTTACAAAAAAGCATTCCTCGATCGTCATTTGCTTGGAGGATTTCATTGCTAACGCTACTAATGCGACTGCTGCTAGTGCTGCCGATGCTGCTGCTACCCACGCTGCTCTCCACACTTATAAGTCTACCCCAGGATCCCGCCCCCCCATTTGTACCTCTGGCGCAGATTCAAGGCGGATCTTTTGCACCTCTGCCCCCTGCTGGGTGATTTTTACATGATTCACAATGCGGACAAGGCTGATTCTCAGTCAGAGGTTGCATCAGACCCTTATGTACACTATGACGTAAAAAAGACAGGAAACGTACTTATACGTCTTTGGTAGAGGGCGCCATTGCATTAAAAGACGTCTTTGTACGTCTAAGGGAGTAAATGAGTTGAACAAAGTACAGGGTCCTTCACCTGACTACAGATGATCTTCTGGGGACTTTATTTGGTTTTAATCACTTTTGGGGTCTGTATCTATGCACACTCCCTGGTTTTGCTACCTTCCCGGGTACCACATACACACTGCTTAGTTTCTCTGCCTTCGTGGGTACCACATACATATTGCTTGGTTTCTCTGCCTTCCTGGGTACGACATACACACTGCCTGGTTTTGCTACCTTCCTGGGTACCAGTCACACAAACGTCAGACGACTCAGCACATACCGACTGTCTCAGCACTACACACTTTCACTCCAAGGCAGTGCTGTGAACCAACTTACTGACAAGAGGTAGTATTTAGAATTTTAAAAAGTGCTTGAAAGGTTTTGTTCATGTAAAACCAACAGATTATGACATTATTATTATTATTTAAATCAGTATTAAACAGCATCAGCATAGGTTAAAGATATTATACAGACTATATACGATAAAAAAATACTAAACCACCCTTGCTTTTCCGTCATTTCTTGTATAAGTTAACACACAGATGTATAACATTTGTTTATACAAATATAACGATTAAAAAGTAGCTGATTAGAGTTTTAATTTTGTATTCATTAATCTGTAATAAAAATGGACATATTTTGGTTAATAAAATTAACAAGAAATAAAAGTAAAGGGTGTTCTAATACTTTTTTCAAGATTGTCCTAACATACATTTAATGTTTACAGTATATGTCTTCGGAAGAAGCGCAGCATTAGATTTTTTTTTTTGTTCTCTCTCTTTGACTTCTGAATTTGAATTTCTGTCACAGATGTGCTTGAATTCTATTTTTGATGATTTGTGTTAAACTGCACAAATATTTGAAGAGCCATAGAATTCAAGAATCACACCAGTGCTGCTACTCCTCCGAACGGGTGAACGCCCTTGATTAACAACCTGCGTTGAGGTGGCTTTTGAGATTCGTGGTGTGGGAGAAAAATCTCTGAAGGCATTCTTAGACTTCAAGAGAGGGTCCACAATTTTCAAAGATTCACTTCCGTCTGAATCAGAGGCCTCACTTGTATCCGGAATATATTCATCTCCACTGTCATCTGAGTTGGAGTAATAATGCTTATCCATTCCAAAGTCAGCCTGTTTTTTTAATCTAAAAAACAACAACAACAACGAAATATAAAGGATAGAAGGCAGGAGACCAATAAAATATATGCAATTTGCTTGTAAGATTCCCTGAAATCTATATGGGTTGTTTACCTGTATACTTTTGGTCCTCCTGAGCCTTGGGATAGTAATATGGTCTGGGTCTGAGGCACAAAGTTCAGGGGCAGGATTTGACAATGATTCGTCAGAATCTGTGTCGTTATTCCAAGGAAGATTCAGCCCATATTTTTTGTCCAAGGGAGGAGACTGGGTTGCATCAGAGTCCAAGAGAAAATTGAGAACCCATTAAATACTTAATCCCCAGAGGAATCTGCACAGAAAAAGGTCTTAATTCTATTTGAAAAAAAAAAAAAAACTAAAATATTGATGAATGATATTATGACAAAATAATGTAATAACAAAATTAGAATGATTTTAGGAAATTATTTGCAAAACCAAAACATTGTGGTACGATAATAATGCATATAATTATTCTACGCAGCTATATTTAACAAAAACACTTAATTGACCGTAACAAAAAGCTCCCGGGAGGAAAACTACATTAAATGTTTTTTTAACAGGGCAGTGAAAATATTGGAAAATAAAAAAAATAATGAATAAAATAATATGAAAAAATAATTCAATGTGTATCGATGGACCCATATGAAATACTTATATCGCTATGTACTTATCAGCCATATCGCCCAGCCCAATATGTAACTGCAACTTCAAAACCTCGGGCCATAACAGGATTGTAACATGGGATGCATATCTTCATTCCTAAATTTGTAGATCCCGAGGAGGCTGCTCAATGGTCCTGGTAATGTAAACCTCAACCAATTCGGTCACAGCCAATGTTCTCCATCCTTGTTAAGAAGTTTTGAAATGATTTAATAGATATACTATTGCAAACTATACCAGAATTTTATACATTTTAAACTTTTGATCACAATTTTACCTATTTTCTAAAAATCTGAAGAATCCACATGCCAAATCACCTGCTGTGGACACATAGGTTCTGTTCTGACAGATAATTCAGTTACAGGTTGTGTACTTAAAGCCAATAAGAGGGCAATGCAGCAGTCGACAGCCTGACGAAAGCTTAAGTCTCCCAATGAGAGAACTGTAGTGGCTGGTAGGTTCTTAGATTGTAACATAGTAAAGACATACACTACGCATAACTGTATATCATATGATGATGAGGGAAAATATTATTAGCTACGATTTATGTCCAGATATATTAGAAAACTTGTCCAACCAGCACAGGTCTATCTAACTGTAATTTTAACATCTCAAGACACGACAGGATGACCACATGATACGCATACCTCCTTTTCAGAGTCTGTCAAACCTTGAGAAGGCTGCTTCGATGTTCTGGTGGCATCAACCTCAGCCGATTCAGTCATTGTCGGTTGTCCTCCATCCTAATGAACAAGTTGAATATTAATTTAATGAATTAAAAAAAAGAAAATGGATCAGAATTTTACACATTTTAACGAACAAGTTCACGAATGAAACAAAACCAATTACTTTAGCGCATGACAATTAATCTTCAGTAGAGATATGTTGTGACTGATATTTCAGTCACAGGTTGTCTTTTGAACGCCACCAGGGCCGCAATGGAGCACAGGACAGCCAAAAGTCTTCTTGTCGGACACCTGTAGTGGCTGGTAGGTTCTAAGATTATAACATAGTAAAGGCACATACAACTCCTAACTGTATTTCATATGATAATGAAGGAAAAGATGATTAGCTATGATTTATGTCAACAATAAAAATGGCTCTACGGGGTCCCCACGAACGCAAACCTGACAGTTGGGTGTCAGATGGCCAACATACCTGACTCGCAATTCAACTCAACTGGACCCCACAACACAAGAAAAAGCTGAGTGAGCCTCAAACCAGACATACACATTCACTGACAAATATCCTGTGACACCAGATATATTAGAAGTCTTGTCTAATCAGCACACGTCTATCTAACTGCAATTTTAACATCTCGAGACACGACAGGATGAGCACACGATACGCATACCTCCATTTCTGAGTCTGTAAAGCCTGGAGGAGGCTGCTTCGATGTTTTAGTAGCATCATAAATTTATTGAATTAATTATATTTGAGGTTGGATTAGATTTTTACACATTTTAAGCCTTAGCCACCCAAAACAAAACATAAGCTCATGAATGAAATAAAACTAATTAATTTCGCCCATGCCAATTAATCTTCTGTAGACACGTGTTGTGACCAGTGTTGTTTTTGGCAGGCATTTTAGATTTTGTCCAAGTCATTTGGACAAAGTGCTGATTTGTTTACATCACATTTAGTCATCCCAATTCGTAATAGTTTTAGTCCAGTTTTAGTCAACGAAAACTAAAAAAAGGGTTTTAGTCCAGTTTTAATCGACGGAAACGCAAAAAAAGTTTTACCCTAGTTTTCGTCAATTTATTCACAAAGGTTTTAGTCCAAGCGGCACGGTGGCCCAACTGGTTAGCATGATGGCCTCACAATATTGAGGTCGTAGGTACGATTCTGGCTCCGGCCTTCCTGCGTGGGTTTCCTCTGGGTAATCCGGTTTCCTCCCATATTCTTAAAACATGCATGGCAAGTTGCTTGGACACTCTAATTGCCCCGAGGCATGAGTGTGAGCGTGGATGGTTGTTCGTCTATGCATGTCCTGCGATTGGCTGGACACCAATTCAGGGTGTACCTCGCCTACTGCCGAAGACAGCTGGGATAGGCTCCAACACCCCCCGCGACCCTAGTGAGGAGAAGCGGTACAGATAACGGATGGATGGATGGATGGATGGGTTTAAGTCCATTTGAGTTAAAACAAGGCATTCAAGGTTTCCACCCAATAACAAAGACTTTTGGATGGACTACTAAGGATTCTTCATTACAAACAGAAAAAAGTGGCAACAGTGGAATCAATACTCACTGCTCCAAAATAAGCAGAGAAGCAAAACATTTTGTTGGGCAACTGTTGTGGCTTTATTTCACTAAAAGCAACATAAAATAATTTATGAACCACATGCTAACAATTTTGTCTAGTCAACGAAAAAAATTCATGTACATCACGTCATGTTTTCGTCATAAAAGAACCTCGTATAGCTTGTCATCGTCATTAAAAAAGGGGCGTTAACGAAGTATTTTCGTCATAGTCATCAGTGACGAAAACAACACTGGTTGTGACTGATATTTCAGTCCCAGGTTGTCTCCTGAACACCACCAATTGGGCAAGGGCGCGCAGGAAAGCCTGGGGTCTTCTATTTTTACAGTATAGAAAGGCTAAATATCAAATTGAAACAGTGTTTTATATCATGAATATACAGGGTTGGTGCTGGTTCTGGTAGGGAAACCACAACATAAAGATGTCCTTAATTAGTCCCACAATGGGGATATTTGCAATATGGCATATGATGGCCTAACAGGGCCACCGCCCAGAAAGGAGTAACGCAGAACTTTGTAATACTGTCACTCCCTGACCAGTTCGTTGTTCCTGCAGAGCCAAACTTTGACTCAGACCCACAAATTTGAATTACAGATAGTGGACAATGGAGAACTCCCCCAGTCAGTCATCATGTTCAACTTCCATAGAAACTTCACATACATTTATTAGATTGCCAAACTAATTGGAAACTACATCACCAGAACACCACAAGTGGGCTCTGTTATTGTACTTAAAGATGCATCTTACAAACCTGTGTTCTCCAAGGCCAGCTGGTCCATAGTCTTAAGTTATTTCTTCGCCAACATCAATGTCTCGGAGCGCAAACAGACAGAGGTGTGGTCTGTCCTCTGTTGTCATCTTCTTCATTTTACAGTTGGGGTGCATGTGGTCATCATTAACCAGTCTTCCCAGACTGCCATCTTCTTGAGCTGCATCAACACTTAAAATAGATTAAAAAAAAAAAAAACAATTATTCAATCAATAAAATCCACAATTTTTAAATCTAAATCAAATCATACAAGAAATTTCTATTGGAATCAGACCCTATTAACAGCTTGTCTTTGAGACTTCATGATCTATATTTTCATTTGTACAGATTCAACGCATGAATAAAAGTAATTATACATTTTTGCTTAGAGAATGATTTTTCCCCTAACACTTATGGGATGAGTATGTGTTTATTTTTTTAAATAAAAACAAAAATAAGATAACATCTCAATCTTTGCCTCACCTCCAAGTTTTTTCTTGCCGGCGGAAGTCAAACAAAAAGACAGTGCCTCTTCCATCCATCTTCCTGCGTTGAGATTCATCAGAATCTATCAATTTTCCTCTGTACTCCATAATAAAGAATAAAGTCGTCTTTCCTGAAAGGGGCCTTGGTAAATACTCCTCGACCTAGTTAACAGGGAAATCAAGTTAGCTTCGTCATATTTTTAAGCACACAAATAAGGAGTCATCATATTCATTTGGGCCACTATACTAATGTAGGGTGGTTTGAAACATTGCTTCTTGTGAGGGATAGAGCAGAGCCCTTCTTTATGATTTTAAAGGAACAGACCAGCCAAAATTCATTTTCCAGCATTGCATTAGCCAGTATGTATTAGGACTGAAAGTACAAATGTCAATTGCACCTGGTTACGTAAAAAAAAAAACTTTAAGATTATTTAGTTTCAAAACAATGACATACACTGTACACAGTCATATTGGATCGCGTCACGTGATCTCTGTGACGTATTACGTGCTTTACACTAGACCATCAATATCGGACTTGTTCACCGGTCTATTGTGGTATAAAAATGCCGGAGGGCGTCATCAAGTACAGCCTTAATTTAGATAGAACTCCTACCATCAGGTTTCACACTCACTGAAATAACTTGAAACTGACAAAAGTGGCAAAAGAAAAGGTCAAGACACTCTTAATGTAAAATAACCACTTAAAAAACGATGTCAGCTTGGTTATCAGAAAACAATAATATATCTTAGCAAAAGCATTAACATCATACCTTTAAATTAGTTTATATACTTCGCTTCTAACTCTGCAGTCTTGTCCAGACCCTTGACTGCATGTTCAATAGTATCCTGCTTTGGGGACTTCCTGCATCTCAGGGAAGGCATTGTTTATTCTATAAAGAAAAAAGACAGTATTGTGTTGAGAATTATTAATACTATGGGCTAAATGGAGTTTTAACAATATCAGTGTAAGAAAAATAAATTATAAATTAAAAAAATATCAATTCCTCCATCCCAATTAACGATTTCAACCATAATAGTTTATATTGAAGTTTAAACAACAGACACAGACAGATTTATGCAGTGTGACTACAAAAATCTTACCAAAATTGCATTCACAGTAACCTTTGCTTTAAGAATCATGTAATTAACCAGTGAACATCGTGTCTTACACAAAAATTAATGACAGAAATTATCATGGTACTTGCATTCTGTGGTTCTATAACAAAAGTGCAAGCTGTTAGCTCCGCAAAGCTAACGCAACAAGCTAGCGTCCCTCGTGCTCACATTCAATGCAAACCTGACCACCGGATGACAATACGCGTCGGTTTAGTTCTTTAAATGAGTAAAAGCACCATGACGTTTTATAATTATTCAATGCTTAACTGGAGCTCGTCAATTATGTCGATGTAGGAGCACATGTTTGCTAGGCCAGTGTTGTAGGCCCACATCCATGGTGCTACTTTGTATAGTGTTTTCCACACAACTATCTCTAACTATGAACAAATGCACTCGACGCATGTTTTGAAAAAAACCCAACGAAAAACACTTACCTCTCCGTTTCAACAGCAGTTCGAACTTCGAAGTGGTGATATTCTCCAGCGTTAAGCACCTGCTCGAACTGCGAATAGGTCAAATTCAACAGCGTCTTTTTTCTGTCTTAATAAGGACGCGATGAGAGGAGGAGCGCTTGCCTTTTCGTCAGCACGCCCCGCGCGGGTGGTGCTGCTTTATCACTCTCTATCTGTGCCCGCCCGCCGGCACGTCGATAGAAAAATAATATTCCTTCAAACATTACTTTCATCTTCTTAACGTTTTGTAGTGAATTTAACAGGTTCACCACTTTTTTCAAATACACCAATGGAAAACAGGTCTTAATTGAGGAAACATACAAAGAGCGTCTCACAAACACCTTATGATGAGCAATGTAATTTGATCACGTTTTTTGTCACTGCCTGGACGTTGGGTTCACTGGCCTGGTGGCAGTGGCTTGTAGACACTGTCACTGAGTGGGAACGGATCTCAAGGTGGGTCAAACTAACCCAAGCAGTGGATCGGTCCGTTTTTTAAATTTATTAATTTTTTTATTTTATGTATTTATTTATTATTTAATACAAGGGCTTCGGCTCACTACCAGTGGGCGGGACCAAAGAATTTGGGTTTCCTTTGAGCTAGGAGGCAGTCAAAGGCAGTCCAATCCCCGGCAACATAAAGCGCCTAGCTCTGGGGACATGGAATGTCATTTCTCTGGTAGGGAATGAACCCGAGCTGGTGTGTGACTAGACCAGTGGTTCTCAATTATTTCCTGTCATGCCCCCCCTACCAAGAAGAAAACAATTCGCACCCCCCCACCACAATTTTCTTTTACATTTCGTACTAATGTACATGTTCTTTGCATATTAATGTTAGATTGTCAATAAAATATCTTACCTTAACAAAGCTAAATTGATAAAAATAAAATATCATTTTGAGAACGACTATTGTGAGGATCTCGAAACTCAGTACTCTGTGGTGCTAATATTGATGAGATGATAAATATGTTGAAGCCACAGAACAAAAAGATTAGATATTGTTTGGAAATTAATGACGTACATAAAGGAATATCAGCCTTGATTGGAGTACATTACTGCATTTAAATTTTTAATAAAAATGAAACAATTATTGATGTTATGACCACTATGAAGAATTTAAAAAACAATATATAGGGATAATTATAGTTTTCATTTTGTTATGTGTAGTCTGTTCATGTTGCATTATTTTTATGACAAAGACGATGGTTAATCGTAGGTTTGTTGCCCAAATGTACCATTACAACCTGATTAATGTTGAGAATGACGAACTCAAACTGGACACTGAAACGTAAAAACACATGGACTTCTTGCCCCTGTCCTCACACGTGCACACACACACACACCATACACGAAGATCCGGGAGGTAAGGACGGCTGTCCTACAGGATGCGGATGGAAGAACAACTGCAGCGGAACAATGCCAGGGATGTCTGGAGGGGCCTGAAGACCATCTCAGGCCACGGACAAGCAGGTAAGACCCAGAAGGGGGGGGGGGCTTCAGTGGGCAAATGAGTTGAACCTATTTTTCAATAGGTTTGATCAAATGTCTGACCCCGCTCAGGCTTCCCTGATGCAGCCCCCACCCACCCCTCCTGCCACTGCGAACAAGACCCTCTCTCCCCCTCTCTCGCCCCTCTCTCTCTCCACAGGCTCCAGTTCCCAGCCTCATCAGACAACCACCACTTCCTCCTGCTCAGCCTTGTTCCTCACAACATCTCAGGTGAAGAACCAGCTGAGGAAGATGAAGGCGAGGAAGGCGGCAGGCCCAGATGGGACCAGCTCCCAGCTCCTCAAATCCTGCGCAGACCAGCTGTGTGGAATCGTCCAGCACATGTTCAACCTGAGCTTGAAGCTGGGCAGAGTCCCCCAGCTGTGGAAAACATCCTGCCTGGTTCCGGTTCCAAAGACACCCCATCCGAAGGAGCTCAACAACTTCAGACCAGTGGCGCTGACGTCTCATCTGATGAAGACCCTGGAGAGACTGGTCCTCGTCCATCTGCGCCCCCTGGTCAGCTCCTCAATGGACCCACTCCAATTTGCATACCAGCCTGGCATCAATGTGGATGATGCCATCATCTACCTGCTCCACACTTCACTCTTCCACCTGGAGAAGGCGGGGGGCACGGTGAGGATCATGTTCTTTGATTTCTCAAGTGCTTTCAACACCATCCAGCCCGCCTTATTGGGAGACAAGCTGGAGCAGGCGGGAGTGGCCCACCACCTCATCACATGGATTCACAACTACCTCACAAACCGGCCACAGTACGTGAGAACACAGGACTGTGTGTCTGACGTGCTCCTCTGCAGCACGGGAGCGCCGCAGGGAACTGTGCTGGCTCCCTTCCTGTTCACCCTCTACACCTCGGACTACAAATACAATTCCACAACCTGTCACCTGCAGAAGTTCTCTGATGACTCTGCGATTGTCGGCCTCATCACTGACGATGACGATCGGGAGTACAGAGGGGTTACGCAGGGGTTCGTGGACTGGTGTCAGCAGAACCGCCTCCAAATCAACGCTGGGAAATCCAAAGAGCTGGTGGTGGATTTCCGCAAGCGTCGGCACTCTCCACCTGCACCAGTGAATATCCAGGGAACAGACGTTGAGAGGGTCTCAACTTACAAGTACCTGGGTGTTCATCTGAACAATAAACTGGACTGGAGCGACAACACAGACGCTCTCTATAGGAAGGGTCAGAGCAGACTCTTCCTACTCAGGCGGCTGAGGTCCTTTGGCGTTCGGGGAACACTCCTCAGGAACTTCTATGACTCGGTGGTTTCATCAGTCATCTTCTATGGAGTGGTCTCCTGGGCAGGAGGCATCTCGGGCCGAGACAAAAAGAGACTGGACAAACTGGTGAGGAGGGCCAGCTCTGTCCTGGGCTGCTCCCTGGACTCTGTGGACTCAGTGGGGGGCAGAAGGATGACGGCAAAACTGTCATCAATGCTGGACAAACCAGCCCACCCATTCAATGACACTCTGAGAACACTTTACAGCTCCTTCAGTGACAGACTTTTACACCCTCGCTGTACCAAAGAGAGATTTCGCCGCTCCTTCCTGCCAACTGCTGTCAGACTTTTTAACAAGAACATTGGGTCAGGCCTACAAACGGGAGGGCATTAGTGCAATTGTGCAGTCCTAGGATGCAATATTAACTACTACTGTACTTTCAGCCAAGGGTGTACTTAAATATTGACCAATGATGTATTTTGTTTACCATTACAGTATTCTTATTACAATACTTCTATCACTGTAGTATTTCTACCACTGCAGGATGTTCACTATTACAGTACTTTTATCATTGCAGTACTTTTATCATTGCAGTATTTTTCTATCATTGCGGTACTTTTACTATTACAGTACTTTTACCATTGCAGTACTTTTACCATTGCAGTACTTTCATCATTGCAGTATTTTTCTATCGTTGCAGTACTTTTACTATTACAGTACTTTTACCATTGCAGTATTTTCTATCATGCAGTACTTTTCTATCATTTCAGTACTCTTACCATTACAGTACTTTTATCATTGGAATATTTTTATGATTGCAGTATTTTCAATCATTCAGTAGTTTTTATCATTACAGCGTTTCCCCCTCCGTATAATGGACAAACATTAGGAGTGTTTCCTTACACTTAGATACGTTTATACTGTGTATATTTGCATGCTTTTTCTGAATGTCTGCTGCTAATGTTATACATTAACGGCTACATTACGCCGCCGACTCTGTGTGATCTATATCTTTGCTGCTGTAACACCTCAAATTTCCCCATTGTGGGACTAATAAAGGACATCTTATCTTATCTTATCTTATCTTATCTCTCCTACAACGAGGCAAGGGCCTCCACCAAGTCACCCCAGGGACAAGTTTTATTCCCTGATGGTCATCAAATTATGAGGATCTCATTCTACGCCGGAAGGGAGGAGGGGAATTTTTCCCTAATGTGAGGTTTTCGCTCCTCCACTGATGATCACACTGTTGTATGATTTCATTATGATGATCTGTCTTAAAGCCGTAAGGACATGATTTTTAAATCCACAACAGGGGGGAAATGTAAGATGGGCTGAGGATAGGTAATCAGTTTGTGTATTCATAATCATGTTTTTATACACTCATTAATGTTGAACACACACAGAGACACTTACTTGTTATTTTAACACACACACACACAGACACCGTATCCTGAAGATGTGTTTAGTTAAACTGACCTTGGGTTATGATTTTCTGCCTGCTGGAGTCCCTGGTGATTAGTTATTGATGCTTTAGTTAAACTGACCTTTATACCGTGAGTTATTGATGTTTTCTGTCTCTTGGTGATTAGTTGTTGATGCTTTTCTGTCTTCTGGTGATTAGTTATTGATGAGTTAGTTTCAATAAAAAGGCAGAACGGAGGGTGAGAGTCAGAGGGTGTGCGGGATTGAACTGGCAAGACGGCTGTTTCACCTCCTGGCTCCCTCTCCCATTCTGAATGGCACAAAACGAAAACTTTAGTAAGTTATTTCAGTCTAAAAAAGGCGTCAGGGCATTTTTAAACCGGACAGTAAGTCGCCACTGTCTTGGTTCCTTTTTGTGCCTTGACCCATACCGGAATTATTGAAAGGATGCAGTCCTATTTACAGGCCCCAGTGACACCCCAGGTTTCTGTTGTTTGTACGAGGGCGCTTAATAGGTACTGCTATTCACAATCGTCTTAGGCTGTTTCTTTGCAGAAGTTTATGGACAATGTGTAGTGCTGTAGGATGCAGTCTAGAGCATTCTTGACATTGAAGCTTTTGTTTCCAGCAACTGCTAATGCGACCGTGCATCAAACATGCAAAACACAGACCCTTGCTCCTCAAGAAGTCAATCTTATCCTTGTGATGCTTTCTCCTAAATTCCTTACCAATTGTGAGACTGTGTTGCTCTCCATTACAATTAGCACATGGTTTGGCAATAGCATCCACTGAAACAGGTTCTGCCTTTGGCGTGGTGGTTTTGTTGTTTTCCATCTTGGCGGGCACAATGACTGTTGTGAAGACTTTCTTTGATTTTGTTGTTTCTGTGTGTTGTGATTTTGTTTTCTGTTTTATAGAAATCTTTCGTGCTTGTCAACAAAATCCTTAAACTTCACTCTTCTATTTGTTCTTTCTTGGAGATTGCAGGCAAATTTTCTCCAAGATTCTATAAGTCTGTATGGAAGTTTGTTTGCCAATGCCTTTATATTAGCCATGTTGTCCAAGTCCTCCATGTAATTAACATCTGCCATTATGTTCGAACAGCCCATAAGGAATAATGTGAAAGACTGAAGTGCAACACCATCTTCAGACTTGATTGTTGGCCAATCCATGGCTTCCTTTAAATATGCTTCTGCTATCATGAAGTCATCACCATAAAACTCCTTCAAGATTTGTTTTGCTTTGGTATATCCTGTCAGAGGTTCCATATGGATGCAGCTCTTCACCAACTCATGTGGTTGTTCACTAGTATACTGCAGCTAAAATTGAAGATGATCACGGTTATCACTTGTACGGCCTTCAATCCCATGTTCAATGGCACCTATACAGGTTTTATAATGCAGAGGGTCGCCTGTAAAACGTAGGAATGGAAAGTTCGGGAAGAAGCGATGCTTTTTGACTCTTTGCTAAGTATTCTGCGACACTGGCTTGCTGTGAGATTGCGTGGCAAAGGCCATCAAGCACATGTCCCTGTTGTTCTCTACTTTCTGTCTGATGTGGAAATCTAGCCATTGGAATAGTCGAAGTGGGAGCATTTCAGGTCAACACTGCTTGTTGCTCTGATAGGCTGTGATGGTAATTGAATGTTTTTCCTTGTTTAAATTGTAACACACTCATCAGGAATGTGGATACCATCCTCCTGGGTATTTTCATATCTTCTCAAGACATCCAATTTAGCATCAGACTCAGGGAGTGCCGTTTGCATTGCATGCATTTCCTTCTTTGCTTTAATTGCAGCTTCTTCTTGCTCAAGTGCCAACCTTTGTTGTAAATCAGCAGCCTTTGCCTTTAAACATGCTCGTTCCATTTGAGCCTTTAATTTAATTGAAGACGTTGACAGAAGTGAGCTTCTGTCTGTTAGATTCTTTACTTCTACTTCTATGGGTGTAGTTAGTTGATGCAGATCTACTATCAGCAGGTGATATTTGTTTATTGCATCCTTCCTCTGCACGTTTCAAAACGTCCTTCTTCCATTGCTCACATTTCCATTAATTACATTTTTTGGATCAAACCAGTTATTTTGGTCATCGGCAAAATCCTCTTCAGTCTTTAAATTTTGCAGACCGGAATTGAGGTCCACAAATTCTTGCTCCATGCCGCTAAAGCAAACACGAACCTCAGTTTTTTACAGCGTCAACATTTGCATCATCCTCCATCAATTGTTCAATTTGACGTTGCATGGAGGTCAATTGAGCAAATTTGCAGCTGCGTGCCTGCATCCGTTTAGGCTTGTGATCTTCTACAGCTTTTCTCCGTCATTTTTAATGTCCGCTTTCCACTGTCTTGTTCCTCCATGTCAATCCACAATGAAGCAAACAAAAACGTCAAACTGACTGTAGCGTCTCAATTTGTAGGTCAGCCGAATGACGATCAAAGTTTTAAGCAGTTTACTCACGCACCTGTTACGTGCGCGTCCTTGTTAACTCGCGATGCTTGTCAAGTATGGACGCATGCTAACAGCTAGCAGCTCATTGTCCCGACTGGAAAGTTGCTCCTTAGCTGTGATGTGCCTAGGGTTACACTATCTATCATTAACAAACACAGCCAGCCCTCCTCTTTCCTCTTACCGCTTTCCAGTGTCCTGTCCGCAAGTAGTATTTGGAAGCCGTCAAATTCCACAACGGTGTCCGGCGTTAGCTCTGTTAGCCATGAATCCGTGAACATCAGCAAGCTAGCTCATTGGAAGTTCCTCTCGTGCCGCGTTAGCGCTGTTAGCTCGTCCATTTTCTTGGGAAGGTATCTAACATTTCCCATAAAAACGGACGGGAGGACGGGGTGGTCACGCCTCCTCTTTGCCTGGCGTTTCGCCCCCGCGCGACATCCCCGTCTCTTCCTCCTCAACTCGTGGGGGATATCGGGTCTCGCTCCGGGAGTCGGCACGGGGTTAGCACGAAGTGCTAACAGCTGATCTCTTGTGTAAACGATTGATCCGTAGCTCCCAGTGACATCTCCGGACACGATCACGCAAAAAACAGCCCTCAGCAGCAATAAAACCACCGCAATTTGGATGTCCATTGCTGCGATGAGGTAAAATAAATAAAACTGGGTAAAGGGAAAAACACGCGAAAAAGGCTCAAATAGTGAGCCGTGCTGCTCTAGCAGGTAGCCACTCGCGTGGCGACGGAACCGGAAAAACAAATGTGGTCCCATCAAAATCTGATTGGATATTTAAAAATAAAAGCGTGAAAATTTGCTTATTTGTCTGTCGTCACCAATGATTAAAAAAATTAAAATCATTACAAAATCCTCAAGCTATCGTGATACCAGACGAGTTCTGCGGGACACCAGACCACCCCAGTTGTCCACAAAAAGTGGTCACTTCAAAATTTGATGTGGCATTTCAAAATAAAAAAATCACCTGAAATATGCACTGTGATCAACACTGATTTAAAAGAAAAATCTTTAAAAAATATCCTCAAACTATCGTGATACCAAACCAGGACTGGGGATACTAGACCACACCAGCTGTCCACCAAAAGTGGTCACATCAAAATGTGATGTGGCACTTCAAAATAAAAGTAGCCTGAAATTCGCTTATTTCACGGTCATCACCACTGAGTTAAAAAAAAACATAGCTCGAGCTTTCGTGATACCAGACCAGTTTTGTGGGACACGAGACTACCCCAGCTGTCCATAAAAAGTGGTCCCATTGAAATCTAATTTGTAATTTCAAACTAAAAGTTGCCTGAAATCTGCACATTTCACTGTCATCATGCCTGACTTTAAAATTTCATTAAAAAATATCCTCTAGCTATGGTAATACCAAACCAGGTTTGGAGGACACTAGACAACACAGCTTTCCACCAAAAGTAGTCCCATCAAAATGTAAGGAGGCATTTTAAAATAAAAGAGCTGGAGCTGTCGTAATACCAGACTAGTTTTGTTGGACACTCGACGACCCCAGCTGTTCATCAAAAGTGGTCCCATCAAAATCTGGTGTAATTTCACAATAAAAAAAAAAACACCTGAAATATGCACATTTCATTGTCATCAACACTGATTTTAAAATAATCATTTCAAAATACCCTC
Organism: Idiotropiscis lumnitzeri; assembly: GCF_059441095.1. Taxonomy (NCBI): domain Eukaryota; kingdom Metazoa; phylum Chordata; class Actinopteri; order Syngnathiformes; family Syngnathidae; genus Idiotropiscis; species Idiotropiscis lumnitzeri. Next base: position 427,453 of record NW_028283584.1, on the reverse strand, counting down.
GAGCTATCGTGATATCAGACCCATTTTGGGGGACACTAGACAACCCCAGTTGTCCATCAATTGCGGTCCCACCAAAATGTGATACGGCATTTCAAAATAAAAGTAGCCTGAAATCAGCATACATCACTGTTATCAGGCCTGACTAAAATATCATGACAAAATATCCTCCAGCTATCATGATACCAGACCAGACATATTTCACTGTCATCACCATTGATTTTAAAAAATTAATTAAAAACTAGAGCTGCGAGCAGCTATAAAGGGCCCTCGCCACCCGGACAACGTTGGGGTACTGGCACGTTGGAAATGTGAAATATTTCCGAGAAATAACGTGAGAAATCTTCAAGAGGAATTTGCTTGTAGTTAAAGTTAGAGCAGCTTTTGTTTTCAAAGCCTCGTCAATGTTTGAAGTAAATTTGTTGGCAGGCACTACAGGTGCATCAAATCAAAGACTAATAGACTGAAAAACATTTTCTTTCCGAGAGCCATCACCATTCTGAACTCTCACACACATGCACACACACACGACCACCCTTACCTTGCTGAACAGCGACGTATTGTGTTGTATTTCTCCAATTTCATACTATTTTCCATCACAATATTTATTCTCTTATTTATCTAATTTATATATTTGATTAAATTATTGTTGTATTGCACTGGAGAGGGGAGCTCCCTAATCTTGTTGCACACTGTACAATGACAATAAAAGGATTTCGGATTCTGATAAATTTAGAATGGCCGACTTCCTGTTCAATTTAGCATACGGCTCCATGAGACTTTTTATTAGGTCTTGGCTTTGTACACACTTCATCAAATTTTCAGTTTGGTGAAACAGAGATATGGGGCTGTTTTTTTTTGTTGTTTTTTTTTTCTAGGGGGCGATAGCGAGCCATTTTTAAACAACTGTACGACAAAATAATAAAATATTGTGAATATTGAATCAACTCCCGGTTGGGTGGACGCTGGCACGTTTGGCTGCCACTGCTCACCGGTAACTCTCAGAAATTTTTTGGATCCGCTTGTTGTACCTGCTTTAGCAGTTTACAATCCCTCCAGTTACAGTGATTTTATTTATTATCTGTATGTTGAGCGATCCCGATTCTCATGAATGCCACCCACCGATTGCATAGTCGCTGACGCGTCTACTGTGGCTAAAGTTTAGCTTACCTATCAAAGTTAGCACCTTATGTACAGGGTAAGTTTGGGATTTTTTTAGAGCATGAGCAGGGGAGTTTTTAAGCATTTAGTCCATTGTGGTGAACCGCCCCCATTTAAGTAAATTCAAAATGGCCGACTTCCTGTAAAACCTAGCGCATGGCTCCAAGAGACTTTTTTGTAGGTCTTGGCCTTATACATACTCCATCGAATTTACAAAAAGTAGGTGAATCACTCAACCAGGGCTGAAGTTTTTGAATATTTCTAGAGGGCCATGGCAAGCCATTTTAAAAAAGCTGCACATTCCATTCCGCAGGATTGCTATGGACATTGTGGGTCCTTTGACAAAAAGCAGTGGTGTAGTGTGTGACAACGCCACACGTTTCCCAGAGGCATTTCCATTGCGCACAATCACTGCTCCGGCAGTACTTTGTGCCTTGGTGCAACTCCTTTCCAGAGTTGGCATACCAGATGAGATTCTAACAGACCAGGGAACCAATTTCACTTCAAGGTTAATGCAACTGTTCAACAAACAACTGGGCATCTCCGCCATCAAAACCACTCCATACCACCCATAGACTGATGGACTAGTGGAAAGGTTCAATCAGACCTTAAAGAAGATGCTCCAGAAATTTGTGGATGATACTGGAAAAGACTGGGACCGGTGGCTGCCCTTTTTGCTGTTTGCCTATCGCGAAGTTCCTCAGGCGTCAACAGGTTTCTCTCCCTTTGAACTCTTGCATGCTTGGGAGGTTCAGGGGCCATTGGACTTGCTCCGAAAGGCCTAGGAGGCACCTTCCACCACGTGAAGTGATCGGGGGGTGGTGAAATTTGTGCTGGAAATGAGGGAGAGACTGGCCAGGTACCAGTAGGAGGCAGAGGTCAACCTGCGGGAGGCCCAGAAAAGCCAGAAGACCTGGTATGACCAGCAAGCTCGCCACCGGGAGTTTAAACCCGGCCAAAAAGTATTGCGGCTTCTCCCCACATGCAACAACAAGCTTTTAGTAAAGTGGCAGGGGCCATATGAGGTCACCCGGAAGATGGGTCCAGTGACCTATGAGATTTTCCATCCGGAGAAGAAAAAAAATAAACAAACTTATCATGTGAACCTCCTCAAAGAGTGGAAGGAGCGTTCAAACCAGGCTCCAAAGGAGGTCATACTCGCGCGGAAGGTGGAGGAGGACGACGACGACGACAAGGACGAGGACGACGACAATGATGATGATGATGATGATGATGACGAGGCAGAGCTGGAGTCCTCGACGACGACAGATGCGTCTGCACTGGCACGTCGGAAACCCAAGCAAGTCACAGAGATGTGCTTAATTTTCAAGACGGTGCCTTCTCTTTTTTCCGCCAGCCCAGGGAAGACGACGGTGGTAGAACACGTCATTCGTCTCAAAGAAGGATTACCAATTCGTCAGCGCCCCTACCGAGTTCCGCAACACTTGGTGGAGAGACTAACCAAGGAGCTCCAGGAAATGCTGAAGCTTGGAGTCATTGAGCCTTCCAAGTCGGAGTGGTGCAGTCCGGTGGTTATCATCTCCAAGAAAGATGTGTGCTGATTTAGAAAGAGAGTGAAAGACGTTTAAGAGAAGAAGCAGAAAGTACTTAATATGGAGATAAAGAAAGACGAAGAAACAGGAGCGAGAAAAAAAGGAGGAAATGCACCAGCCGAGGATCAAAGAGACAGTGACAGTGAAAAAGGAAGTCAGGGTGAGAGAGCTGAGGAGGAGGGCCAGCGAGAAAAGGAGCCGGGATTGCCTCAACAAGTGGACAACAGCGCCCTGGGAAGCCTGCCACAAGAGATGAATGCAAAGCGGCCTGCCAAACAATCACACCAATCCAAGATAATATGCGTAAATGGGCTGCGGGCCTCACGACCACCCCGTCAGCACCGATCTTCTACCAAGGACGTGGAAGAGGAAGAGGACACCTGCCAACAAAAGACGACGTCTGCTACAACTGTAGGAAACATGGCCACTTTGCTCGAAACTGCCGTCAACCACCCAGGAAAACCGATTACAATTTACACAGACAGAATCAAGTTTGATAAGAAATTTGTGATTTGTCAGGACCAGTCGTGAAAGCAACGGAGGATCACGTGACGTAAAAAACAAACAAAAAAAGCAAGTGGAGAAGCAGTTCTACATGAACGTGCGTTTTACTTATTAGGCCGTGATACACTGACACAATTGGACCTTAATATCAGAGTCAATAAGCAAGGGCGAATTCAAACAAACGTCAAAACTTTAAAAGGGCACATTATTATCGGTTGCTACATTTGGAAGAACAAAATAGGACGTCAATAAATTATTAGAAGTAGCTCACAATAGAGTCTGTTTGGGCGATGACGTGCAACACATGGTTAGTCTGCAAGGGACTATCAGATACAATGTATCAAAAGTAAGTGAAAACGCAACTATGGTTTCGTGCACCACCACATGCAACACTTGCACCATTCTCATGGAAAGACTCTCCCTGCTGGAGGGACGTGTCCGCCAGCTAGAGCAGAGTAATGTGGTAAGCGTAAATGTGGCGGACAGCACCGGTTAGCATTGGCCGTAAACGGCTTGCTAATCGCGTTGAGCCTGTTAAGACACAGAGCAGTTCCATTCCACCTCGGTCTCCTGGCTCCCGCACTTTAGTGAAAGGTGACTCCATTACTCGATACATTAAGCTTGAAAATCCAACCACAGAATGTGTATTGCTGGGGCCAGAGCACCCGACATTGAAGCTAATCTTATGGAGCTAGCACGCAAGAGACCTAGACACCAGCGCAGTGCAAACAACGCTAGCTATTCAGATATAGTAATACACGTCGGCTCCAATGACACTAGTGTTACTGCCGTTTCAATGATACGCTGGCTAAAGAAAGTTTTAACGCGCACTCACTCACCATGGGTTGAAGTTGCGATGACGTTCGCTCGGCTTCACTGGTCTTGATGTTGATGTGTAGTTATGTATGTCACGTCAAACAGTCAAGGGTTAGTCTTAATCGTAGTCATTTCAGTACAGATGTCATGCCGTGAAGTCAAGTAAATCAAATAAATAAATCAATGGCTACGGTCTTCCAAACTTCAAATCAAAAACATCCGCGCATATGCGGTAATCAATACAATATACTATCTTCTATCTTCCAGTTTGTACATAAATAATGCGTCTTGAGTAAGTGCGGTTGAAAAACGGTATCCGACCAGCGTTCCCCCACCTGTCCTGCATTTGTTATTTATGGATAAACGCAACCAGTGCTGACGTCATCAATTGCCCTAGTGGTGGTGTTGCCATACTGCATTACTCAAAAGAAAACTGCTCCAACAACTAGGATGAAGCAATCAGAGATCACAAAGAAAAAACATAGCAAGGACTTGTGATCTCGCCAGAAAGATGAGTCTGAGTCGAGTAATTGTCTCTGGCCCCTTGCCTGCGAGAGGCAATGATGAGAAAGATGGGGGTGTAGCCCTCATTTCCGAATTTAATCTAAAACTTAGTCCTCGTCCTAGCAATTCCTTCAAAACATTTGAAGTTCTCATTATGCGATCCACGGCCGCACTGCCGTTTTATCTTGCCGTTTTTTACCGTCCCCCTGGCTCTTACTCAGGCTTTTTAGATGAATTTTCTGAATTTGTGGCTGATTTGGTAACTCATGCGGATAATATATCATGGGCGACTTCAACATTCATATGAATCTCCCGTCGGAACCACTTACCGTGGCGTTTCGGACAATAATTGATATGTTTGGTTTCATGCAAATAATAGATGAAGCAACGCATATAAATGGTAACACGTTAGATTTGGTATTAACCCGGGGCTTAGCATCCTCAAAAATAATTGTATTACCATATACTAGTGCTATAGCTGACCATTACTTAATCAAATTTGAAGTCTTGGCGCATTGCCATCGTTCTGACCATGATCAAAGCTATAGCAGCCGCAACATTAGCTCCTTAACCACCGCTGCGCTCTCTGAGCTACTCCCTTTAGTAACCGATTCGTTTCCTAATTATATTGGTACGATTGATGATCTTACAAACAACTTTAATGTCGCTCTGTTAAATGCGCCTGACTCCGTCGCACCTTTAAAAACTAAAACTTGTCCAAAGAGGCTGACTCCGTGGTTTTATGAGGAAACACGCATACTGAAACGATTCTTGTAGGAAGCTTGAGCGCAAATGGCGTGCGACCAAACTGGAGGTCTTCCGTCAGGCATGGTGCGCTAGTTTATACAAGGAAGCGCTCAATCTAGCCAAAACTAATTATTACTCTAGATTAATTGTTTTACATAAAAACAACCCTAAATATTTATTTGCTACTGTAGCAATGCTAACGCAACAGCAACCAACCTCGGATAGCTCTTCCTATTCAGCTCACGATTTCATGCAATTCTTTACTCAGAAGATTGAGTGTATTCGTGATGAGATTAAAGACACTGTTCTTACAATTCCGTTGAATTCCGTCATAAATGGTGTTAATAGGGACATTAGGGCTGATAACTGTCCGATAACCTTATCTCAATTTAAAAAAGTATCTCTTGAAAGCCAAACAAAATTGGTTAGTGGGGCAAAACCGACAACTTGTGTGCTCGATCCGCTTCCTGGCAAACTAATTAAAGAACTGTTTATGACCCTAGGACCGTCTGTCTTAAATATTATTAATCTATCACTTACCACGGGTATAGTACCAGCAGCTTTAGGACCGCCATTATGCGACCGCTACTTAAGCAACCAAACGTCGACCCAGAGAGTCTCAACAACTATAGACCGGTTTCAAATCTTCCGTTTATTGCAAAAATCTTGAAAAACTTAATGAATATATGACTAGTAATAATCAATTTGAACCTTTCCAATCAGGTTTTACCGAATGGAAGCTACGGAGGAGGAGGGCATGCTCGCGTCACAGTTAAGCCGAAGAGGAGCACCTTCCCCGGGCACGGGCGGTGTCAAGCGGCCCCTAAGTTTAACCGAATGGAAGCTCCGGAGGAGGAGGGCATGCTCGCGTCACAGTTAAGCCGAAGAGGAGCACCTCTTCCCCCCGGGCACGAGCGGAGCGCGAGGCTGTCAGTTATGAATGAATAAATGAATAAATAAATAAATGAAGAATGCCACCTTTCATTTCACTGGCATGATCCGTGCCTGTCATGCCGCGTGTGTTTTTGTTTTTTCAGCTGTGTGGGCGTTCCTCCAGCGATCGTCTCGCGCCATGCGGTCAGCTGCTGCGAGACGCGCCCACCAGCCCCGCACCGGATTCCCATTCACTCACTGATTACACTCACTACCACCTACACTGACTACCTGGCGTCGGATTGTTATCCTACTTGTGTCTGCGTTTGGAGAGTCCTGCTCAATCCTCCAGCTCTGCTGGAGGATCATAACATTCACAGGGCACACCGGACGGCGTACCAGAAGTTAAAAGTCGAAGTAATTAAATAAATACAAAAATAAGTAATTGAATAAATACAAAAATAATGGCTGGGGAATAAAAAAATAAGAAGTTTTAATAATAATTTTTTTTTGTTATAACATGAATTTCACTCTCTCTCTCTCTACCCGTATATATATATATATATATATATATATATATATAATTTAAGCATTTTTGAAGGTGCGCCGCTACTTCGCGGATTTTCAGTTTTCGCGGGTGGTCTCGGTCCCCATTAACCGCGATAACCGAGGGTTCACTGTATTACTCTTACTCGATCTTGGCGCCGCTTTTGACACTTGATCATAACATATTATTAAAACGCCTTGAAACTTGTGTTGGCATTTCAGGTTCAGCGCTTTCTTGGTTTAATTCGTATCTGTCGGAGAGGAGGCACCGTGTAATTCATGGCAATGCGACTTCTGATCTTTGTAAGATCACACGCGGAGTTCCGCAGGGATTGGTACTAGATGCTACCGCTTGGTGATATTATACGGAAATATAACATTAGTTTTCATTGTTATGCTGATGATACGCAATTATACATGCCGTTGGATATAACGAATCCGTGTGATTGCTATAAATTAGAGGCATGCCTTGCCGAAATTAAACTATGAATGTCTTTCAATTTTTTGCGTCTTAACTCAGATAAAACCGAGATGCTGATCATTGGACCAGCGCGTCATCGGTACCTTTTTCAAAGACACCACTATGAGTATCGATAAATTGCCCAAAAGGATTCAACAAGATCAATGTCTAAAGTCATTTTTGGCCAATTTTCAATCAGATTCGTTAAAAGGGTACCGTGCAGTACGTCAAAATGTAAAAAATTATAATTTTTGTCACCACTGGGTGGTGCAAGGTGGTCGCTGCTCAGGCCCTAATAATAATAATAATAATAATAATAATAAAAGTAATAATATTTTCTACAAAAACAATAGGGACCTCGCAGCCGTCGCAGCTCGGGCCCTAATAACAATTTCTACAAAAACAATAGGGACCTCGCCGCGGTCGCTGCTCGGGCCCCAATAATAATTTCTACACAAAGTCCATTGTGGTGACCCGCCCCCTTTTAAGTAAATTCAAAATGGCCGACTTCCTGTAAAACCTAGCTCATTGCTCCAAGAGACTATTTTGTAGGTCTTGGTCTTATACATACAGTGAACCCTCGCTACTTCGCGGTTCACCTTTCGCGGGTTCAGTGCTTCGCGGGTCTAAAAAATATTCGGGGGCATTGTAGTTTCGCCGAGCGACACAACGGGGCGCTGGAGCGGTTAGACGGCCGGCGTGCGCCGAAGAAGAGCGTGGGCGAAGAGGAGAGTGGACGAAGAAGAGCACGTTCCCCCGGACACGATCGGTGGCGACGTTTCGCGCGGTTCGGACCGTACCAGAGCTCCGGCCAGCGTGCGTGGCAGTTAAGCCGTAGAGGAGCACCTTCCCCGGGCACGGGCGGTTCCAAGCGGCCCCTAAGTTTAACCGAATGGAAGCTCCGGAGGAGGAGGGCATGCTCGCGTCACAGTAAGCCGAAGAGGAGCACCTTCCCCGGGCACGGGTGGTGCCAAGCGGCCCCTAAGTTTAACCGAATGGAAGCTCCGGGGGAGGAGGGCGGGCGTGTGTCACAGTTAAGCCAAATTGGAGCACCTCTTCTGCCCGGGCACGAGCGGAGCGCGAGGCTGTCAGTTATGAATGAATAAATGAATAAATAAATAAAGAATGCCACCTTTCATTTCACAGGGCACACCGGACGGCGTACCAGCAGGTAAAAGTCGGAGTAATTAAATAAATACAAAAAGAATGGCTGGGGAATAAAAAAATAATACGTTTTAATAATAATTTGGTTTTTTTGTTATAACATGAATTTCACTCTCTCTCTCCCCGTATATATATATATATATATATATATATATATATATATATATATATATATATATATATATATTTATTATATATATTGTATATTTTTTTTAAGCATTTTTGAAGGTGCGCCGCTACTTCGCGGATTTTCAGTTTTCGCGGGTGGTCTCGGTCCCCATTAACCGCGATAACCGAGGGTTCACTGTACTCCATAAAATTTACAAAAAGCGAGGTGAAACACTCAACCAGAGCTGCTTTTTTTAACATTTCTCGAGGGCCATGGCGAGCCATTTCAAAAAAGCTGCACAACTAACGTATAAAATATTGATAAATTTGCTCGGCCTGATGTGTGTGTAAAGTTTTACGAGTTGTCGTTCATATTTAGAACCTCATAATCAGCTTTGTTTTATTGCCGAACAGTGCAATGCCACTCCCACAACTTTTCACGAAAAAGGACGAATTTCGTATTGTGACATCCTCATGGCCGAAACAGTCATCCGAGCATATATGAGGGCGACCTTGTTGAGTTGCACGGAGAAAAACATCCAAGAAAATAACTTGTATTAGCTTTTACCAGTTGGTGGCGCTACTACTACGATGTAAAATAAGTTGGTAGATGTCTTCAGGGCTGAAGTATCCTCAAATGTGTACAACTTCGAGAAGATAGGATCATCTGAGTCATGTTGCCGGAGCTTTTGTTGCCACAGAGTACAATCGGACTTTTCAGCACCTTAATAGCCACGCCTTTTGCCAAAACGTCACAAAATTCGGCAGAGAGTAAGATCATTGTCTTGAGTCTTTTCTGACTAATTTTCAGTCGGATTCGTCAAAAGGGCACCGTGCAGTACGTGAAAATTAAAATAAAAACAAATTTTTGATTCCACTTGGCGGCACTGTGTGTATAACAAAATAATAACATTACGATGTCTTCAGGTCGGGACGTTTTATTTACAGGTGAAGGTTTGGATTTTTAGGAGCATGTGCAGGGGAGTTATTAAGCATTCATTTATTTGTATTAGGTTCATTTTGTCTTCTTATTATTGATATTTGACTGATTCATTAAAAGCAGACAATTATGTTTTAGGTAAATTTTTTACCTGACATCTTTCGGCGAGTCTTTCGCCTTCTTCAGAGTGTCGCATGATGGTGTCTTGAGCTGATGTTCCATGAGGGTGTGACTTACCTGTCAAAAAAATGAAAAAAATCAGAGCAGTAAAAGAACAAGCACAACATGAACATTACAAATCAGCAATCACTGACCACTGCAAAAGGGAAAACTACATCATGGACCGGGAGAAGGGCAGGGTCATCCGCACAGAAGAGAACAAACAACAGCGCTGGATCAGAGAGGCCATTGAGATCTGCAAGCGAGGCATAAAAACCATGAACAGAGACAAGGGAGCCTTCATCCTCTCTACCACCTGGACCAGCATCTTGGCGGAGTGAACAGACAGCGGGGGCGTGACTTGCCTTCATTCTTGTGACAGGTAAGTCACGCCCTCATGGAACATCAGCTGATAAAGACGGGTCACAAGACAGCATCATGTGACACTCTGAAGAAGGCGAAAGACTTTCGTATTGTGACATGCTCAAGGCCTAAACACTCATCCGAGCAAATATAAGGTAGATTTTGTTCACCTGCCCGGAGAAAAACATCAACGAAAATAATTTGTATTTGTTTTAACCAGTTGGTGGCGCTACCACTGCGATCAAAAATAAGTTGGCAGCCGTCTTCAGGGCCTGAATATCCTCAAATGTGAAAAATTTCGAGAAGATGGATCATCTGAATCATTTTGCAGGAACTTTTGTTGCCACGGAGAATAATCAGACTCTGCGGCACCGTAATAGCCACGCCCTTCGAAGGAAAGTCACAAAAATAGGGATAGAGTAAGATCAATGTCTTGAGTCTTTTCTAGCCAATTTTCAATCAGATTCGTTAAAAGGGCACCGTGCAGTAAGTCAAAATGTAAAAAATGATATTGATTGGCGCAAGGTGTATAACTGAATATAAACATATAGATGTCTTCAGGTACAGAGTTTTTATGTACATGTGAAGTTTTGGATTTTTAGCAGCATGTGCAGGAGAGTTATTAAGCATTTTGTCCATTGCGGCGAAGGAAATCTTAAGTGAAAACTTTGAAGCCCCGCCCCCGTCATATAGTATTTCGGAAACAAAAAATTTTAGCCCCAGTGTTTGTCCCAGGTCTTCAGATGCTACAGACAGAATTTTAAGGCAATCAGATGAAGCCTTTAGGATCAGGGTGCAAAAGAATGACCCCTGTAAACATGCAAAAAAGGGCAAAAGTCGGACTTTCAAAAATTCATAACTCACTTCCTGTTCATATTAGACGTTAAAATAACAAATTTTTCGCCATGCCCGATGAGACTGCCAAGTTTGGTGAGTTTTTGTGCATGTTTCGGGGGTCAAAAATGCGATCGAACAATCGGAAAAATAATAATAATAATAATTTCTACAAAAACAATAGGGACTTCGCAGCGGTCGCTGCTCAGGCCCTAATAATAATAATAATAAAAGTAATAATATTTTCTACAAAAACAATAGGGACCTCGCCGCGGTCGCTGCTCGGGCCCCAATAATAATTTCTACACAAAGTCCATTGTGGTGACCCGCCCCCTTTTAAGTAAATTCAAAATGGCCGACTTCCTGTAAAACCTAGCTCATTGCTCCAAGAGACTTTTTTGTAGGTCTTGGTCTTATACATACAGTGAACCCTCGCTACTTCGCGGTTCACCTTTCGCGGGTTCAGTGCTTCGCGGGTCTAAAAAATATTCGGGGGCATTGTAGTTTCGCCGAGCGGCACGACGGGGCGCTGGAGCGGTTAGACGGCCGGCGTGCGCCGAAGAAGAGCGTGGGCGAAGAGGAGAGTGGACGAAGAAGAGCACGTTCCCCCGGACACGATCGGTGGCGACGTTTCGCGCGGTTCGGACCGTACCAGAGCTCCGGCCGGCGTGCGTGGCAGTTAAGCCGTAGAGGAGCACCTTCCCCGGGCACGGGCGGTGCCAAGCGGCCCCTAAGTTTAACCGAATGGAAGCTCCGGAGGAGGAGGGCATGCTCGCGTCACAGTAAGCCGAAGAGGAGCACCTTCCCCGGGCACGGGCGGTTCCAAGCGGCCCCTAAGTTTAACCGAATGGAAGCTCCGCAGGAGGAGGGCATGCTCGCGTCACAGTAAGCCGAAGAGGAGCACCTTCCCCGGGCACGGGCGGTGCCAAGCGGCCCCTAAGTTTAACCGAATGGAAGCTCCGGGGGAGGAGGGCGGGCGTGTGTCACAGTTAAGCCAAATTGGAGCACCTCTTCTGCCCGGGCACGAGCGGAGCGCGAGGCTGTCAGTTATGAATGAATAAATGAATAAATAAATAAAGAATGCCACCTTTCATTTCACAGGGCACACCGGACGGCGTACCAGCAGGTAAAAGTCGGAGTAATTAAATAAATACAAAAAGAATGGCTGGGGAATAAAAAAATAATACGTTTTAATAATAATTTGGTTTTTTTGTTATAACATGAATTTCACTCTCTCTCTCCCCGTATATATATATATATATATATATATATATATATATATTTATTATATATATTGTATATTTTTTTTAAGCATTTTTGAAGGTGCGCCGCTACTTCGCGGATTTTCAGTTTTCGCGGGTGGTCTCGGTCCCCATTAACCGCGATAACCGAGGGTTCACTGTACTCCATAAAATTTACAAAAAGCGAGGTGAAACACTCAACCAGAGCTGCTTTTTTTTAACATTTCTCGAGGGCCATGGCGAGCCATTTCAAAAAAGCTGCACAACTAACGTATAAAATATTGATAAATTTGCTCGGCCTGATGTGTGTGTAAAGTTTTACGAGTTGTCGTTCATATTTAGAACCTCATAATCAGCTTTGTTTTATTGCCGAACAGTGCAATGCCACACCCACAACTTTTCACGAAAAAGGACGAATTTCGTATTGTGACATCCTCATGGCCGAAACAGTCATCCGAGCATATATGAGGGCGACCTTGTTGAGTTGCACGGAGAAAAACATCCAAGAAAATAACTTGTATTAGCTTTTACCAGTTGGTGGCGCTACTACTACGATGTAAAATAAGTTGGTAGATGTCTTCAGGGCTGAAGTATCCTCAAATGTGTACAACTTCGAGAAGATAGGATCATCTGAGTCATGTTGCCGGAGCTTTTGTTGCCACAGAGTACAATCGGACTTTTCAGCACCTTAATAGCCACGCCTTTTGCCAAAACGTCACAAAATTCGGCAGAGAGTAAGATCATTGTCTTGAGTCTTTTCTGACTAATTTTCAGTCGGATTCGTCAAAAGGGCACCGTGCAGTACGTGAAAATTAAAATAAAAACACATTTTTGATTCCACTTGGCGGCACTGTGTGTATAACAAAATAATAACATTAAGATGTCTTCAGGTCGGGACGTTTTATTTACAGGTGAAGGTTTGGATTTTTAGGAGCATGTGCAGGGGAGTTATTAAGCATTCATTTATTTGTATTAGGTTCATTTTGTCTTCTTATTATTGATATTTGACTGATTCATTAAAAGCAGACAATTATGTTTTAGGTTAATTTTTTACCTGACATGTTTCGGCGAGTCTTTCGCCTTCTTCAGAGTGTCGCATGATGGTGTCTTGAGCTGATGTTCCATGAAGGTGTGACTTACCTGTCAAAAAAATGAAAAAATCAGAGCAGTAAAAGAACAAGCACAACATGAACATTACAAATCAGCAATCACTGACCACTGCAAAAGGGAAAACCACATCATGGACCGGGAGAAGGGCAGGGTCATCCGCACAGAAGAGAACAAACAACAGCGCTGGATCAGAGAGGCCATTGAGATCTGCAAGCGAGGCATAAAAACCATGAACAGAGACAAGGGAGCCTTCATCCTCTCTACCACCTGGACCAGCATCTTGGCGGAGTGAACGGACAGCGGGGGGCGTGACTTGCCTTCATTCTTGTGACAGGTAAGTCACGCCCTCATGGAACATCAACTGATAAAGACGGGTCACAAGACACCATCATGTGACACTCTGAAGAAGGCGAAAGACTTTCGTATTGTGACATGCTCAAGGCCTAAACACTCATCCGAGCAAATATAAGGTAGATTTTGTTAACCTGCCCGGAGAAAAACATCAACGAAAATAATTTGTATTTGTTTTAACCAGTTGGTGGCGCTACCACTGCGATCAAAAATAAGTTGGCAGCCGTCTTCAGGGCCTGAATATCCTCAAATGTGAAAGATTTCCAGAAGATGGATCATCTGAATCATTTTGCAGGAACTTTTGTTGCCACGGAGAATAATCAGACTCTGCGGCACCGTAATAGCCACGCCCTTTGAAGGAAAGTCATAAAAATAGGGATAGAGTAAGATCAATGTCTTGAGTCTTTTCTAGCCAATTTTCAATCGGATTCGTTAAAAGGGCACCGTGCAGTACGTCAAAATGTAAAAATTTATATTGATTGGCGCAAGGTGTATAACTGAATATAAACATATAGATGTCTTCAGGTACCGACTCTTTATGTACATGTGAAGTTTTGGATTTTTAGCAGCACGTGCAGGAGAGTTATTAAGCATTTTGTCCATTGCGGCGAAGGAAATCTTAAGTGAAAACTTTGAAGCCCCGCCCCCGTCATATAGTATTTCGGAAACAAAAAATTTTAGCCCCAGTGTTTGTCCCAGGTCTTAAGATGCTCCAGACAGAACTTTAAGGCAATCAGATGAAGCCTTTAGGATCAGGGTGCAAAAGAATGACCCCTGTAAACATGCAAAAAAGGGCAAAAGTCGGACTTTCAAAAATTCATAACTCACTTCCTGTTCATATTAGACGTTAAAATATCAAATTTTTCGCCATGCCCGATGAGACTGCCAAGTTTGGTGAGTTTTTGTGCATGTTTCGGGGGTCAAAAATGCGATCGAACAATCGGAAAAATAATAATAATAATAATTTCTACAAAAACAATAGGGACTTCGCAGCGGTCGCTGCTCAGGCCCTAATAATAATAATAATAATATTATTAATAATAAAAGTAATAATATTTTCTACAAAAACAATAGGGACCTCGCAGCCGTCGCAGCTCGGGCCCTAATAACAATTTCTAGAAAAACAATAGGGACCTCGCAGCGGTCACTGCTCGGGCCCTAATAATAATAATAAAAATAATAATAATTTCCACAAAAACAATGGGGACCTCGTAGCGGTCGCTGCTCGGGCCCTAATAATAATTTCTACAAAAACAATAGGGACCTCGCCGCCGTCGCTGCTCGGGCCCCAATAATAATTTCTACACAAAGTCCATTGTGGTGACCCGCCCCCTTTTAAGGAAATTAAAAATGGCCGACTTCCTGTAAAACCTAGCTCATTGCTCCAAGAGACTTTTTTGTAGGTCTTGGTCTTATACATACAGTGAACCCTCGCTACTTCGCGGTTCACCTTTCGCGGGTTCAGTGCTTCGCGGGTCTAAAAAATATTCGGGGGCATTGTAGTTTCGCCGAGCGGCACGACGGGGCGCTGGAGCGGTTAGACGGCCGGCGTGCGCCGAAGAAGAGCGTGGGCGAAGAGGAGAGTGGACGAAGAAGAGCACGTTCCCCCGGACACGATCGGTGGCGACGTTTCGCGCGGTTTGGACCGTACCAGAGCTCCGGCCGGCGTGCGTGGCAGTTAAGCCGTAGAGGAACACCTTCCCCGGGCACGGGCGGTGCCAAGCGGCCCCTAAGTTTAACCGAATGGAAGCTCCGGAGGAGGAGGGCATGCTCGCGTCACAGTAAGCCGAAGAGGAGCACCTTCCACGGGCACGGGCGGTTTCAAGCGGCCCCTAAGTTTAACTGAATGGAAGCTCCGGAGGAGGAGGGCATGCTCGCGTCACAGTAAGCCGAAGAGGAGCACCTTCCCCGGGCACGGGCGGTGCCAAGCGGCCCCTAAGTTTAACCGAATGGAAGTTCCGGGGGAGGAGGGCGGGCGTGTGTCACAGTTAAGCCGAATTGGAGCACCTCTTCCGCCCGGGCACGAGCGGAGCGCGAGGCTGTCAGTTAGGAATGAATAAATGAATAAATAAATAAAGAATGCCACCTTTCATTTCACAGGGTACACCGGACGGCGTACCAGCAGGTAAAAGTCGGAGTAATTAAATAAATACAAAAAGAATGGCTGGGGAATTAAAAAATAATATGTTTTAATAATAATTTGTTTTTTTTGTTATAACATGAATTTCACTCTCTCTCTCCCCGTATATATATATATATATATATATATATATATATATATATATATATTTATATATTTATTATATATATTGTATTTTTTTTAAGCATTTTTGAAGGTGTGCCGCTACTTTGCGGATTTTCAGTTTTCGCGGGTGGTCTCGGTCCCCATTAACCGCGATAACCGAGGGTTCACTGTACTCCATAAAATTTACAAAAGGCGAGGTGAAACACTCAACCAGGGTTGCTTTTTTGAACATTTCTCGAGGGCCATGGCGAGCCATTTCAAAAAAGCTGCACAACTAACGTATAAAATATTGATAAATTTGCTCGGCCTGATGTGTGTGTAAAGTTTCACGAGTTGTCGTTCATATTTACAACCTCATAATCAGCGTTGTTTTATTGCCGAACAGTGCAATGCCACTCCCACAACCTTTCACGAAAAAGGACGAATTTCGTATTGTGACATCCTCATGGCCGAAACAGTAATCCGAGCATATATGAGGGCGACCTTGTTGAGTTGCACGGAGAAAAACATCCAAGAAAATAACTTGTATTAGCTTTTACCAGTTGGTGGCGCTACTACTACGATGAAAAATAAGTTGGTAGAAGTCTTCAGGGCTGAAGTATCCTCAAATGTGTACAACTTCGAGAAGATAGGATCATCTGAGTCATGTTGCCGGAGCTTTTGTTGTCACAAAGTACAATCGGACTTTTCAGCACCGTAATAGCCACGCCTTTTGCCAAAACGTCACAAAATTCGGCAGAGAGTAAGATCATTGTCTTGAGTCTTTTCTGACTAATTTTCAGTCGGATTCGTCAGAAGGGCACCGTGCAGTACGTGAAAATTTAAATAAAAACAAATTTTTGATTCCACTTGGCGGCGCTGTGTGTAAAACAAAATAATAACATTAAGATGTCTTCAGGTCGGGACGTTTTATTTACAGGTGAAGGTTTGGATTTTTAGGAGCATGTGCAGGGGAGTTATTAAGCATTAATTTATTTGTATTAGGTTCATTTTGTCTTCTTATTATTGATATTTGACTGATTCATTAAAAGCAGACATTTATGTTTTAGGTTAATTTTTTACCTGACATGTTTCGGCGAGTCTTTCGCCTTCTTCAGAGTGTCGCATGATGGTGTCTTGAGACCAGTCTTTATCAGCTGATGTTCCATGAGGGTGTGACTTACCTGTCAAAAAAATTAAAAAATCAGAGCAGTAAAAGAACAAGCACAACATGAACATTACAAATCAGCAATCACTGACCACTGCAAAAGGGAAAACCACATCATGGACCGGGAGAAGGGCAGGGTCATCCGCACAGAAGAGAACAAACTACAGCGCTGGATCAGAGAGGCCATTGAGATCTGCAAGCGAGGCATAAAAACCATGAACAGAGACAAGGGAGCCTTCATCCTCTCTACCACCTGGAGCAGCGTCTTGGCGGAGTGAATGGACAGCGGGGGGCGTGACTTGCCTTCATTCTTGTGACAGGTAAGGCACGCCTTCATGGAACATCAGCTGATAAAGACAGGTCACAAGACACCATCACAGGGTTCGAAGTTAACTTTAAAAACTGCTTGCCCATAGGGCAAGTGCCACTAAAATTTGCCTTGCCCGAGTGGCCAAATTACTTGCCCAACTTGGGCAAGTGACAATTTTTTTTCTCTTGCCCTGAGTGACTTTTTGTATGACAAAGTGTCTAATTACAAATTGCATGAATTTTTTGTTCGGACAGTTCCCGCCTAGAAAGAATTAAAAATACGTTACAATCATAAGGGTTGCTTATAGAAAAATGTATCATGTATTAACACATTAATTAGGTGTCTGCTGACCCAGGATTATGTTATTGTTATGTTATGTTATATATGAAAGAGAATGTGGAATGACACTGAACGATGGAAGGTGGAAGGATGTGGAAAGATTGTGAATGACATTGAATGATTTGGAATGACACTGAAAGATTTTGAATAATACTGAATGACACTGAATGAAGTAAAACTTTCTGGGAACGGGCCAATTCAAGATAGCTGCCGCACTGTGGGGGAGGCTTTGGTACCAAATTTGGAAAGAGACCCAAACGGTTGGGTCCATTTTATATCAGTGTGGGGGTGAAACGTTGGTCTCGGCGGAGCTGTCTGAATATTGGAGAAGTTAGAAGACAAAGTAAAACAGAACAATTAAAATCACTCTTCAAATACATATTGTTTGGTGGGCAGAGCATGATTTACAGCTCACCATTTTATTGCATGCACCAAGCATGTTATACATTTTTCTGTCCATGGGATGGCGTAGTCAAGAAAAATGAAGCATCTCGAAGCCCATTCGTGTGTGAAGTATTTCCCTGCAGGGCTTGGCTGCTTTATGGGGCTTCATTTTGCCATCACTAGTTTTAGATAGTTTTAATTTTTGAAAGAGCATTTTTGTTTTAGTATTAAGGTAGGCCAGAAATGGAATGAAATGCAGAGATAGAAATGACACAGGAAAAATTTGGCTAGAAGGGCTATAATTTTCATTAAAGCAGAGAAGAAAATAGAAACTACAAAAAACATTGATGTGTACTTGTCCACTTTAAGGTAGAACTGGTTGAAGTGAAATGAGTCACAAGATTGGAAAAATAGGAAATAAAATAGAATTAACATGTTCATTTTTGTGATAAGAAATTTGTGATTAGGTGAAAAGGGGAAAAAAAAGAGAATTACAGGCTTTTCAAATAAAACAACCTAATTTAAATTGGCCAACTTGTAAAATGGAAAAGAAAATTCTAAATTATGCACAGAAAGCATGAACGTGTTGGGCAGAAGGAAGGAAAAAGAAAAGAAAGAAAGGAGGAAGCAGTAAGTCTTGTTACAAAACATTAACTTTTCAGGACGAGATGTGGTAGCAATGGAGGATCACGTGACGTAAAAAGTCAAACATAAAAGTGTGTGTAGAAGGAGTTCTACATCAACATGCGTTTTACTCATTAGGCCGTGATACACTGGCAAAATTGGACTTCAATAGAATTAATAAGCACGGGCGAATTCAAACAAACGTCAAAACTTTAAAGGGGCGCATTGTCAGTGATAAGAAAGAGAAAAGATATTGCCAGACCACTTTTCTGTAAAAACTTTCCTTGGGACGCCTCGGTGACCCCCATTAAATCCCTGACCCTTCATAGATAAAGTTGAGGCCCAGTGCCTCTCAGGGCTGTAATTTATGTGGCAGAGAAAGGTCCAACAAGCCTTGGTAATCTTTAAAACAGTATCGTCATGGCCATGGAATGGGTTGTGTATGTTGGAACTTGTGAAGATACACTACAAGATTGTATCGACAAAGCATCTTAACGCACTACCAAATTATTATAAGCCATTTGAGCAAAACAGTGACTGCAAAAAATGACTTCATTAGCCTGGGTTACTGCAGGAACCAGGGCAAAATGAATTCATTTGCATATTTAGTCACAACAATTTGGATTTCGTGGCAGAGAACCACTTAGAGTGTGATTAAGAGCTTTCACTGCTGCTTTAAGGAATCAAAAAATTACATTCTTTTCCCACCACATTCACATTGCACGCCGGCCTAATTGTCACAGGGACACATTATACTGATAAGTTGCGGTGCATTTCAGCCCAGCGTCATTTTTTCCCCGCATCATCTAGGAGGCGCCACACGACTGTGGAGCCGTCCAAATTATCACCAAACCGCGACTTGACCTTCCTCCCGACTGGAGGAACTCAGACTTGTAACACAGACCAGGTGCGCATTCCAGACTGATAAGAAGTAAAAGTGTTTGAGAACCAAGGTCGCAGCCTGAAATCAAACTGACTTTTATGCGATGGGAGTACTAACATTGTGATACCAACGGATAAGAGATTGTTAGGATAAGCAGGAAGAGCGTAGGCGGGTGTGAGCTAATTAAAATTTGGGGTTTCCCATCTTGTATGAGTTGTATGGTTACAATGTGGACTGACAGTCAAGATAAATGTTCATGCGTTCTGTCGACATTGGGCTTTAAAAACCACAACAGGAAAAGAAAAGTTGTGCATAAAGCACGTCTAAAATAGTTATTTGTGAACGCAAAATTCACTTAACAGAAAATGACACAATTACAATTGGAAACTGCCTCGCCTTTATATCGACACAGCGCAGCTAAAAGGGAAAATGAACACACCCCCACACGCACACACACGCAGAAAATCAACTTGACAATTTGATCCCACGCCAGGGAAAAAGGTACCAGTAATTGAACGCACACATTGGGAGAACAAAGGTGCAAACATTGCTGAGGACAGGATCAGCAAATTGGCAGATGGCAAATCCTGGCTGCCTAATTCATTGATTGGAAAAGTAATAAGAGTGACACAAGAGCATAACTATGTGTCAAGAGAGGGGTAGTATGATATGAAATTGTTCCCACATACAGACTTTTCAACAAAAAACTTTTTTTTAGACAGTGTTATTTGTTTGAGATGCAATATTGTTTGGTTGTAATTCATATGTTTTCAAAATGGATTAAGTTGTTTCCGACAACATATGTTGATGCTAAAACAGTTGGAAAAAGTGTTGTGTAATCAAATTGTCAGGTTCAATCACCTAAGCATTCACTGAACATAGGCTAAATGAATGGAAGGAAGACAAGAGTTGATCTTTTACTCGCGAGGAGAACGAACGGAGGTGTGCTCAGTTACATCTCCAAATTCGTTCTGGAGCACACTCCGCCGAGCCCTCTATTTTATTAGGGAAGTCCCTAACAATACAATGTATTTGCACTAAGGGATGAAGGGGGGAGCACCAGCAGGAACATGTAAACATCTCAGACACAAGAGGAAAGACAGACATCAATGGCAGTCATCCACTGATTGAAAAGGCAGATATGCCCTTTTAGTGCTCTGGTACTAAAGTCTCAGTCCTTTTGTTTCAGAGGTGTGTCTCAGCACACCTCCTTTGATGTTGCAGACGTTGATCCAGTCTTCAGGCATCCGCTTCTCTGTGAAGTCTTCTCATCCATATGGTCAAACATGGGTCACGCTGTGGAACAATTCTTTTGCAATACTAATAGAGTAAAATATGGGATAAAATACATCTTCAACCTAACACAAATTATCCTGACATTTGGAATTTCAAGAAGTGATTTGAAGTGAAAATTATGCATTTTGTGAATGATGTTGTAACAAGTGGGACAGTTGTTGCAAAATTGACTCAAAGCGTCATTGTGCATACAGTCTGCAGGACTTGTGGAACGCACTAATGGGACTGTTAAGGGCAGACTTATCAAGACAATGAGGGAAAAAAAGGAGACAATGACCAGACTGTGTTTCAATCACAACAATGAGGATAGTGCCAGCCGAAGTTAGGACACTATCCCCTATCGACTCTCAGGTTCATCAGAACCACCAGCGACTGGCACATCAGTCCCAGTCCACATGGGAAACATGTTTTGACCAAAAAGAAAAAAAAAAAAAAGACGCAATTACTGGTCAGTGTGTTCTGATCCACAGAGAAATCACGTCCGTGTGGGAGACCAACTCTTCTTCAAGGTGCTGAAACGACTTCGTTGGGAAAAGTGAATGCTGAGATGGCCCTCGCCAGATGATTGCAGTGACCCCGACGGCAGCAAAGGTCGCGGGGCGTGGCAGCTGGATCCACCAGTTGCAGTACAAGCTTCTCCGGTTTCCAGCTAAAGGCCGAGCAACGCGAATCCCTCGAACAGGAGCCCACCTGAGTCACAATATCGGACCACACGCACATCGGAACCGCACAACCAGCCACAGATACGAATGTTGAAGCCACAGAACAAAAAGATTAGATATTGTTTGGAAATTAATGACGTACATAAAGAATTTTAGCCTTGATTGGAGAACATTACTGCATTTACATTTTTAATAAAATGAAACAATTATTGATGTTATGACCACTACGAAGAATTTGAAAGACAATATATCGGGATAATTATGGTTTTCATTTTTGTTATGTGTAGTCTGTTCATGTTGCATTATTCTTATGACAAAGATGATTATTAACTGCATGTTTGTTGCCCAAATGTACCATTACAACCTGATTGATGTTGAGAATGACGAATTCGAACTGGACAATGACAAACTCGAACTGGACACTGAAACCTAAATAACACATGGACCCTTTTGCCCCTGCCCCCACACATGCACACACATACACCACACACGAAGATCCGGGAGGTAAAGACGGCTGTCCCCTCCTACAACGAGGCAAGGGCCTCCATCAAGTCGCCGCAGAGACAAGCTCTGCGTGGAGACAAACTCTGCGTGGAGACAGTTTTGTTATTTTTCACTAGGTATATTGAAGTTTTTTTATGTTTTATTCCCAAGTGACCAACATACCATGAGAATCTCGTTCCACGCCGGAAGGGAGGAGGGGAATTTTGTCCCTACTGAGGGTTTTCGCCCCTCCACGGATGACCACACTGTTGTATGATTTCATTATGATGATCTGTCTTAAAGCCGTAAGGACATGATTTAAACCCACAAACGGGTGAATGTGAGATGGGATGAGGATATGTAAATAGTTTGTGTATTTCTAATCATGTTTTTATACACTATTTGTATCAGTTATAATTGCGCACACACACAGACACTCACATTATTGCTTTAGCACACACGCGCACAACTGGAACACACGCACACACTTTAGTTTCGAATTCCTGACTGACTACTGTGGTTGATTGCTTCCTGCCTGCCTGCTAGAATTTCAGACAGACCTCCATTGTCTGCTTAGGTTGCTGATAAAAGACCGAACGGGTGGTAGAGAGTGAGAGAGAGTGCGCGAGATTGAACTGGCAAGACGCCTGCTTCACCTCCTGACTTCCTCTCCCATTCGCGAATGGTCAAAAACAAAACTCTAACTGGTTTGGTCTGGATTTATGCCACCTTCAGTCTAAAAATGGCGTCAGGACGTTTTAAACCTGACAGTTGCCTTGAGATCTCCGAGCTCGAACTGCCCTATTCCCACCTTGATCACAAGCTCCCATGAACCACTTGGACAGGGTTGCCTGTGTCCTTCTCGTTGATGTCCTTTGTGGCTCCATTCCTTTTCAGTGCTCCTAAAACAAAAAAGACAAGAAGCCAACTTAGTAAAGCTATTTAATGATTGTGAAACCTTATGGGACATGCTGAAATGTCTTCACACCACAATCCCTTAAAAAAAAAATATATTACCGTATAGAACATCAGAAAAAGGCAGGTCTCGGCGCTTGTTCTTGCTACGATGTCCAAAGAGATTGTACTTCAGAGACAGAGGATTTGTCATGATGAACGCCATCATTGTTCTGACACTATCGTCCAATCCACCAATACCTGCAACCATTATAACATGGGTGTCACTCGATCCAGATAATCATCACACACTTAAAAATATTTTGGCAGTTAAACTGGGTATGATAAACGTCACAGGAAAGGAATTGTCGATTAAGTGAACAGCTTCGGTAACGCCATATACACTCAAAGGGCAAGAGCCCAACATTCTACCAAAATGATTATGATTAGGGAGGTAACGATTCACTCTAGCCCCGATTCGATTTTTGATTTTCAGTTCCCGATTTCGATTCGATATTTTAATTGTTTTAAGTTGCTGCCACGTTTGTCTCTGTGCGCTCGTGTGATGCTGCAGCGATCCACAAACAAAATATGTCTATACGTCTTGTGCATTTTGAATGGAACCAAAAAACAATACACGATGCCAAATTGTACTATTATTATGAAACTGCCTATGAGTAGTAAAAGAAATACTTGTAAAAATATTTCACATTTTTAGAGCCCCAATACATTCTTTTAAATATAGAAGGGACTGAAATCATGTGAAAATTGAGTCTTTTTCTCAGTTTCCGACTTGGGGTGAACACATTCGGCTTATCATAGTTGCAGTTGACCATCTTGAACTCTGAAGTCTTTCAACTCGGCCTTCCGAATCAGGGTTTTAGAGGTGGGGCTATTTAGTGATACAGTAGGATGGTTTGATCTCTGTAGCTCCAGAATCAGGAATGTACTGGGACTGGGGTTCCTACTTGGGTTTAGGGTACCTAATTTTATATTTCAAGAAATTAAATAATTATTTATAATTTTGAAGATAATACATTAAAATTTCATCATTTTCATACCTGCATTAGATCCTGCAGTAGACTCACAGACTCAACACGTTGGACGTACTCAAGGACCTTCTGCAGCGCCTCTCTTGGTTAGGAAGCTTTTTCTCTGTGACAATCCATGGGGAGGTGTAGATGGTACTTCGTCATCACAGGCTTCAGACTCGTCACTTGAGAAAACATCCCTGCAATGGATGCATAGACACTTGGGCATGAATGTCATTTAACAACAAAAGCTAGAACAAAAAGCTTTGCATTTAAAAGAATACATCTGTGATGGGGAAGCCAGGTTAAAGTGTTAATTTTATAATTATGTAATTAGCTGCAGGTTAGTCTAGTGAAGGTGTAATCACTTCTATTTTGGAGCATAGCTTTTGCTCTGTCCAATCATTGCCTCACCGGCTGAAACCCACATTCGGGTATTTTACAAACCAAAAACTTAAATACCTGTACAGCTCTCATTTGTAACTTATTTTCTCTAACCTTTACCCACAAAATTTGAATATTCAAAATAAAAGTACACAAAGAAGTCACAATTTTTCCACATTAGTTACTTACGTAGTTCCTCTCAAATGCAGCTCAACACTGCATTGAATTAGAGCTTGATAAGCCTAAACACAAAATATACAAAGCACATTGTGGCATGATTCTGAATGAGCCAATCTAGCATTTCAACATCTGTTCAACTGTTGGAACTATTATCTGACTCTATTAACCAACATTCATCCAACAATTATGCGCGCTCGTTTTGGACACTGCATTGAATTAGAGCTTGATAAACCCACACACAAAACATACAAAGCACATTGTGGCATGATTCTGAATGAGCCAATCTAGCATTTCAATATCTGTTCAACTTTCATCTTGAATTTCTATTATTTAAATAACAGGCAACATTCAACAGTTAATATGTTTTGCTTTACTTACCCAAATCAAACACATCACAAAAAAGCCTTAAATGAGCTAGTGGAGTAGATTGTATTAATTTGAGTGAAAGCTTAAGTCTTTTGGAGAATTTTGGAGAGAGATCGAGGGACACTGTGTTTAGCGTCGTAGGCCCAATGCTAACAATATGTAGCTCGTTGTAAAGGTCCTCATAAAAATAAATAAAACACACAACGCTTATCAGTATTATTAAAAGGGTGATTATAATGTACTTAAGTTTTCCCCAAAATAATTCGAGTACGTACGTTGTTGATATACCCTCTGTGTTCTCGTCACTTATCATTTTAGCATACTGTGTTTTAGCTAACGCACCAAGCAGTTTTCCAACACAGGCAACCTTGAAAAATTACAAAACACATTGTAAAGTAAGTCTAAAAAATGAGAGCCAGACATTTACCCAAGATTAATTAATTAATTCAATTATCGTTCGGGACTCACCGTGCTTTCAGCTCTTCTGCCGCACCTCAAAGACCGCGTAGCTTGCATTCGCTCCTTTTCTCACAGTTTGAATATGCTGCTTTCAAAAGAATCTGTAATTTTGACAACTCCGAATTGAATCTACAAAAATCAAGCAATAAGGTAGAAATAACTTCAAATATACTTTGAATAAAGATCTTTCACAGCATACAGAATTAATAAAATAACATTAATTAATAATGTTGATTTTGTTTATTTAAAAAAAAGTAACTGTGTTGACTGTTGGATGTGGCTGACAATGCTGGACCTGCCTTGTCAAATAGTTCATAGATGACAATCTTAGCTGTCTGGTATATTATAAAATGTTATCTTGTCCCTTAAGGGTTATTAAGTCACAGTTGGGGGTACATGTAAATTCACAAAATATAACGTCCAGCCTTGTTAAATTTAGCATAGATAAATACATGAATTTAATTTTAATAAATCAATCAATCCTCTGTACTGCTTCTTGTCCTCACAAGGGTCCCCGGGAGTGCTGGAGCCTATCCCAGCTGTCTTCGGGCAGTCGACAGGGTACACCCTGAACTGGTTGCCAGTCAATCGCAGGGCACACAGAGACAAGCAACCATCCGCTCTCACACTCAGACCTTGGACCAGTGACCAATCAACCTATCATGGATGTTTTTGGAAAGTGGGAGGAAACCGGCGAAAACCCTAGCAGGCACAGGGAGAACCTTGCACTTCTGTACTGTGATGCGGACTTGCTAACCAGTCCGCCACCGTGCCGCTTGTTCTAAAGAGTCCCAGAAAATAAAAACACCCGTCCATTAGTCAAAAGCGGAAAAAGTCCAACAACAACCCGACCATAATTTGCATTGTTCCATAAGTTAAATCAATGTCAAACCTAATAAAAGCTGACTTCTGGTCCTCAAAAATCCTACACTTATTTTAGTCCTTTCACAATCTCGCAGCATAGGCTCCATGGCCATGTCTCTATCGTTTTGGCATCCATTGAATAGTTCTACTGAGAATAGTCTTCGGGTGGTTACTATTAGCATAGCATGCATTAAATATCAAAAAGGCTCCAGAACAAATTTTCAAACCCATGCCCGCTTAGCTCATCTATAACCCATACAGGACCCAGACATGGTTGACCAGCTCTAACCTATGCCCACTTATCCCACACATAACCCAAACAGGACCGATAAATGGTGACCACTTCTAACCCATGCCCACTTAGCCCACACATAACCCAAATAGGACCCAGACATGGTTGACCAGCTCTAACCCATGCCCACTTGGCCCATATACAGCCCATATGAGACCCTCACATGGTTGACCAGTTCTAACCCATGCCCACTTAGCCCACACATAACCCAAATAGGACCTATAAATGGTTTCAGTAGTAGATTCAGTAGTTTTTATCATTACAGCATTTTCCCCTCTGTATAATGGACAGACATTAGGAGTGTTTCCTTACACTTAGATACGTTTATACTGTGTATATTTGCATGCTTTTTATGAATGTCTGCTGCTAATGTTATACATTAACGGCTACATTACGCCGCCGACTCTGTGTGAGCTATATCTTTGCTGCTGTAACACCTCAAATTTCCCCATTGTGGGACTAATAAAGGACATCTTTATCTTTATCTTTACCAGTTCTAACCCATGCCCACTTAGCCCATACACAACCCGTATTGCACCCACAACATTTGCCCAGTTTAAGCCCATGCCCACCAATCCCAGATGGCGCCCACATGGAACCCTGTACCATTGCCCACTTCTAGCCCATTCCCACTTGGTACCCAGGAATCCCGCATTTACCCCATTTGGGGCCCAGTTGGACATGTTGGCTGGGTACAGTACTTTTATTCTTGCAGTATTTTTATCATTGCAGTATTTTCAATCATTCAGTATTTTTTTTTATCATTGCAGCATTTTTATTTATTTCCCCTCTGAACCATAGACAGGCATTAGGAGTGTTTCCTTACACTTGTATATGTTGTGGGCTGTAAGTGTGTATATACATGGGGATCTGTGTATATACGTATATACTGTGTATATTTGCATGCTTTTTATGAATGCCTGCTGCCAATGTTATACATTAACGGCTACATTACGTCGGTGCCACTGTGTGATGTATATCTTTGCTGCTGTAACACTGCAAATGTCCCCGTTATTGGACAATTAAAAGACATCTTTATCTTTAGAAATTGAAGATTCACTTGCGAGGCCATTTTCAACACGGACCTTTCAAGAGAAGCTATATCGTCCAACACTCGGTCAGTGCTGTCTAAGTGCTTTTCTGTATATTGTTTGTCCACCCGTGGTGTCATACATTATGGTATTATGAGGGGGATTTATTCAAGTAGGACTAAGTAGGACTTCATTGAAGGCCCAGGTGTGATATGCATGGCCCTCCACTGGTTCAAATAATATCTAAAACTAAATTACCAGTTACATGTGCAATTTCAATATTCAACAATTATCTCAACAAAAAAGGACAATCTGAATTTTTTTTAAATGCACAATAAAACAGAAAAGCCATTTCCGGGTATTTTACAATTCAGTCTTCATTGGGGAAAAAACATTCAACAATTTGCTTTTCTTATTTAATACATAGTTCAGCACAGCAGGTGGCGGACAAGCACCTTAAAACGTCATTCGCCTACACAAGGAAGAAGAACATGCCCGAGGCGCTCCCGTGTCCTCGTCTTTCGGTCAACCTGAGAATAATGTTCTTGAGGATTAAAGTTTATAAATGTAAGTATGATGTGATTTTTTATTTTATTTTATGTTGTTGAACAGTGTTTTTGTTTATTTTATAATTTCGTCATTAAAAGGCTGTGGCGGTTGGAGAGTCAGCTTCGTGTTAGGGCGTGTTAAAGATCCCGATACCCACACTACACCCTCATTGAAGTATATACGAGTAAAATTATTCGAGCGCGCAGCCAAAGTATATTGTCCACAATTATTTGCGGACTTAACCAAAATCCCATTGAACTGGCGATGTTCGGTGGAATTCTTGTGCCCATGCTGAAAAAAATTCTCTTCAAATGTACATATCAAATTATGACATTATGATAAACAGTTGCATGTGTGCAATTTCGGTCACTCTTTTAAAGTCACCTACGTGTTTTGTCCGAGTGCAGCTAGCGTACTTAGCGACCTTGTGTGCATGCGCCGCAGATTGTGAGAGCGCCTCAAATAGTACAAATGAAGCTATAGCTTGTTCCGGTGGGTCCCAAGCCAGGGTTTTTTCTTAACTACCACATTACTTAAGTTTTAATATCACTCTCAACGTCAAAATTGTTACAAATAAATACATAATGATAACGTGCCGCCAAGCTCGATGACATAGGAGGCGGAAGTTGGTGTCGTCACACGCATTGTCCCAATTTTGCAATATCGGTACGCTTGGAACCTGTGCTCTGCAACACCCCATGTACACGTCAACGAGGAACGTATGGTGTAGAGTGTTTATTGCGATTGGGCCATTCTTTGTCACGGTCTTCTCTCTGACAAATTGGCATATTTAGCAGCCAAAATATAATGAGCCGTTGCTGTGATAGTAGTTGCAGCCCAAGGTTATTTTAGTAAACGAAAATGAACTCAAAACTTGAATAGAAAAAAATAAAATTCGATAATGAAAAAAATACAGTGAACCCTCGGTTATCGCGGTTAATGGGGACCGAGACCACCCGCGAAAACTGAAAATCCGCGAAGTAGCGGCGCACCTTCAAAAATGCTTAAAAAAAAAAAGTGCGAAGTAGTGGTGCACCTTCAAAAATGCTTAAAAAAAAAATAATAATAAATATGTATATATATATATATATATGTATATATATATATATATACACGGGTAGAGAGAGAGAGAGTGAAATTCATGCTATAACAAAAAAAAAAAAATTATTATTAAAACTTATTATTTTTTTATTCCCCAGCCATTATTTTTGTATTTATTCAATTACTTCTTTTTGTATGAAAGGTGGCATTCTTCATTTATTTTTTTTATTCATTTATTCATTCATAACTGACAGCCTCGCGCTCCGCTCGTGCTCGGGCGGAAGAGGTGCTCCTCTTCGGCTTAATTGTCATGCGCCTGCTCCCCCGAAGCGTGTCTCCGTTCGGTTGAACTCGGTTTCATTTCGCCCCGCCCGTGCCCGGGGAAGGTGCTTCTCTTCGGCTTAACTGTGACGCGAGCATGCCCTCCTCCTCCGGAGCTTCCATTCGGTTAAACTTAGGGGCCGCTTGACACCGCCCGTGCCCGGGGAAGGTGCTCCTCTTCGGCTTAACTGCCACGCACGCCGGCCGGCCTCCTCCGGAGCTCTCGTACGCTCCCGAACAGAGCGAAATGTCGCCCCGCTAGTGCCCGGGCGGAAGTTGTTCCTCTTCGGCTTAACTGCCACGCACGCTGGCCGGAGCTCTGGTACGGTCCGAACCGCGCGAAACGTCGCCCCAAATCGTGCCCGGGGGAACGTGCTCTTCTTCGTCCACTCTCCTCTTCGCCCACGCTCTTCTTCGGCGCATGCCGGCCGTCTTACAGCTCCAGCGCCCCGTCGTGCCGCTCGGCGAAACTACAATGCCCCCGAAAATTTTTTAGACCCGCGAAGCACTGAACCCGCGAAAGGTGAACCGCGAAGTAGCGAGGGTTCACTGTAAAATGAAAATGCTCTTTCAAAAATTAAAACTATCTAAAACTAGTGATGGCAAAATGAAGCCCCATAAAGCAGCCAAGCCCTGCAGGGAAATACTTCACACACGAATGGGCTTCGAGATGCTTCATTTTTCTTGACTACGCCATCCCGTGGACAGAAAAATGTATAACATGCTTGGTGCATGCAATAAAATGGTGAGCTGTAAATCATGCTCTGCTTACCAAACAATATGTATTTGAAGAGTGATTTTAATTGTTCTGTTTTACTTTGTCTTCTCACTTCTCCAATATTCAGACAGCTCCGCAGAGACCAACGTTTCACCCCCACACTGATATAAAATGGACCCAACCGTTTGGGTCTCTTTCCAAATTTGGTACCAAAGCCTCCCCCACAGTGCGGCAGCTATCTTGAATTGGCCCGTTCCCAGAGAGTTTTACTTCATTCAGTGTCATTCAGTATTATTCAAAATCTTTCAGTGTCATTCCAAATCATTCAATGTCATTCACGATCTTTCCACATCCTTCCACCTTCCATCGTTCAGTGTCATTCCACATTCTCTTTGATATATAACATAACATAACAATAACACCTAATTAATGTGTTAATACATGATACATTTTTATATAAGCAACACTTATGATTGTAACGTATTTTTAATTCTTTCTAGGCGGGAACTGTCCGAACAAAAAATTCATGCAATTTGTAATTATACACTTTGTCATACAAAAAGTCACTCAGGGCAAGAGAAAAAGAATTGTCACTTGCCCAAGTTGGGCAAGTAATTTGGCCACTCGGGCAAGGCAAATTTTAGTGGCACTTGCCCTATGGGGAAGCAGTTTTTAAAGTTAACTTCGAACCCTGTGATGGTGTCTTGTGACCAGTCTTAATCAGCTGATGTTCCATGAAGGCGTGCCTTACCTGTCACAAGAATGAAGGCAAGTCACGCCCCCCGCTGTCCGTTCACTCCGCCAAGATGCTGCTCCAGGTGGTAGAGAGGATGAAGGCTCCCTTGTCTCTGTTCATGGTTTTTATGCCTCGCTTGCAGATCTCAATTGCTTCTTTGATCCAGCGCTGTAGTTTGTTCTCTCCGGTGCGGATGACCCTGCCCTTCTCCCAGTCCATGATGTGGTTTTCCCTTTTGCAGTGGTCAGTGATTGCTGATTTGTAATGTTCATGTTGTGCTTGTTCTTTTACTGCTCTGATTTTTTAATTTTTTTGACAGGTAAGTCACACCCTCATGGAACATCAGCTGATAAAGACGGGTCTCAAGACACCATCATGCGACACTCTGAAGAAGGCGAAAGACTCGCCGAAACATGTCAGGTAAAAAATTAACCTAAAACATAATTGTCTGCTTTTAATGAATCAGTCAAATATCAATAATAAGAAGACAAAATGAACCTAATACAAATAAATGAATGCTTAATAACTCCCCTGGACATGCTCCTAAAAATCCAAACCTTCACCTGTAAATAAAACGTCCCGACCTGAAGACATCTTAATGTTATTATTTTGTTATACACACAGCGCCGCCAAGTGGAATCAAAAATTTGTTTTTATTTTAATTTTCACGTACTGCACGGTGCCCTTTTGACGAATCCGACTGAAAATTAGTCAGAAAAGACTCACTTACTCTCTGCCGAATTTTGTGACGTTTTGGCAAAAGGCGTGGCTATTACGGTGCTGAAAAGTCCGATTGTACTCTGTGGCAACAAAAGCTCCGGCAACATTACTCAGATGATACTATCTTCTCGAAGTTGTACACATTTGAGGATACTTCAGCCCTGAAGACATCCACCAACTTATTTTTCATCGTAGTAGTAGCGCCACCAACTGGTAAAAGCTAATACAAGTTATTTTTTTGGATGTTTTTCTCCGTGCAACTCAACAAGGTCGCCCTCATATATGCTCGGATGACTGTTTCGGCCATGAGGATGTCACAATACGAAATTCATCCTTTTTCGTGAAAAGTTGTGGGAGTGGCATTGCACTGTTCGGCAATAAAACAACGCTGATTATGAGGTTCTAAATATGAACGACAACTCGTGAAACTTTACACACACATCAGGCAGAGCAAATTTATCAATATTTTATACGTTAGTTGTGCAGCTATTTTGAAATGGCTCGCCATGGCCCTCGAGAAATGTTAAAAAAAGCAGCCCTGGTTGAGTGTTTCACCTCGCTTTTTGTAAATTTTATGGAGTACAGTGAACCCTCGGTTATCGCGGTTAATGGGGACCGAGACCACCCGCGAAAACTGAAAATCCGCGAAGTAGCGGCGCACCTTCAAAAATGCTTAAAAAAAAATACAATATATATAATAAATATATAAATATATATATACGGGGAGAGAGAGAGAGAGTGAAATTGATGTTATAACAAAAAAACCAAATTATTATTAAAACGTATTATTTTTTTATTCCCCAGCCATTCTTTTTGTATTTATTTAATTACTCAGACTTTTACCTGCTGGTACGCCGTCTGGTGTGCCCTGTGAAATGAAAGGTGCCATTCTTTCTTTCTTTATTTATTTATTCATTCATAACTGACAGCTTCGCGCTCCGCTCGTTCCCGGGCGGAAGAGGTGCTCCAATTCGGCTTAACTGTGACACACGCCCACCCTCCTCCCCCGGAGCTTCCATTCGGTTAAACTTAGGGGCCGCTTGGCACCGCCCGTGCCCGGGGAAGGTGCTCCTCTTCGGCTTACTGTGACGCGAGCATGCCCTCCTCCTCCGGAGCTTCCATTCGGTTAAACTTAGGGGCCGCTTGGAACCGCCCGTGGCCGGGGAAGGTGCTCCTCTTCGGCTTACTGTGACGCGAGCATGCCCTCCTCCTCCGGAGCTTCCATTCGGTTAAACTTAGGGGACGCTTGGAACCGCCCGTGCCCGGGGAAGGTGCTCCTTTTCGGCTTACTGTGACGCGAGCATGCCCTCCTCCTCCGGAGCTTCCATTCGGTTAAACTTAGGGGCCGCTTGGCACCGCCCGTGCCCGGGGAAGGTGCTCCTCTACGGCTTAACTGCCACGCACGCCGGCCGGAGCTCTGGTACTGTCCGAACCGCGCGAAACGTCGCCACCGATCGTGTCCGGGGGAACGTGCTCTTCTTCGTCCACTCTCCTCTTCGCCCACGCTCTTCTTTGGCGCACGCCGGCCGTCTAACCGCTCCAGCGCCCCGTCGTGCCGCTCGGCGAAACTACAATGCCCCCGAATATTTTTTAGACCCGCGAAGCACTGAACCCGCGAAAGGTGAACCGCCAAGTAGCGAGGGTTCACTGTATGTATAAGACCAAGACCTACAAAAAAGACTCTTGGAGCAATGAGCTAGGTTTTACAGGAAGTCGGCCATTTTGAATTTACTTAAAAGGGGGCGGGTCACCACAATGGACTTTGTGTAGAAATTATTATTGGGGCCCGAGCAGCGACCGCGGCGAGGTCCCTATTGTTTTTGTAGAAATTATTATTAGGGCCCGAGCAGCGACCGCTACGAGGTCCCCATTGTTTTTGTGGAAATTATTATTATTATTATTATTAGGGCCCGAGCAGTGACCTGTTTATTTTTTTTAAGCATTTTTGAAGGTGCGCCGCTACTTCGCGGATTTTCAGTTTTCGCGGGTGGTCTCGGTCCCCGTTAACCGCGATAACCGAGGGTTCACTGTACTCCATAAAATTTAAAAAAAGCGAGGTGAAACACTCAACCAGAGCTGCTTTTTTTAACATTTCTCGAGGGCCATGGCGAGCCATTTAAAAAAAGCTGCACAACTAACGTATAAAATATTGATAAATTTGCTCGGCCTGATGTGTGTGTAAAGTTTTACAAGTTGTCGTTCATATTTAGAACCTCATAATCAGCTTTGTTTTATTGCCGAACAGTGCAATGCCACTCCCACAACTTTTCATGAAAAAGGACGAATTTCGTATTGTGACATCCTCATGGCCGAAACAGTCATCCGAGCATATATGAGGGCGACCTTGTTGAGTTGCACGGAGAAAAACATCCAAGAAAATAACTTGTATTAGCTTTTACCAGTTGGTGGCGCTACTACTACGATGTAAAATAAGTTGGTAGATGTCTTCAGGGCTGAAGTATCCTCAAATGTGTACAACTTCGAGAAGATAGGATCATCTGAGTCATGTTGCCGGAGCTTTTGTTGCCACAGAGTACAATCGGACTTTTCAGCACCTTAATAGCCACGCCTTTTGCCAAAACGTCACAAAATTCGGCAGAGAGTAAGATCATTGTCTTGAATCTTTTCTGACTCATTTTCAGTCGGATTCGTCAAAAGGGCACCGTGCAGTACGTGAAAATTAAAATAAAAACAAATTTTTGATTCCACTTGGCGGCACTGTGTGTATAACAAAATAATAACATTAAGATGTCTTCAGGTCGGGACGTTTTATTTACAGGTGAAGGTTTGGATTTCCAAAGATTTCCAGAAGATGGATCATCTGAATCATTTTGCAGGAACTTTTGTTGCCACGGAGAATAATCAGACTCTGCGGCACCGTAATAGCCACGCCCTTTGAAGGAAAGTCGTAAAAATAGGGATAGAGTAAGATCAATGTCTTGAGTCTTTTCTAGCCAATTTTCAATCGGATTCGTTAAAAGGGCACCGTGCAGTACGTCAAAATGTAAAAATTGATATTGATTGGCGCAAGGTGTATAACTGAATATAAACATATAGATGTCTTCAGATACCGACTCTTTATGTACATGTGAAGTTTTGGATTTTTAGCAGCATGTGCAGGAGAGTTATTAAGCATTTTGTCCATTGCGGCGAAGGAAATCTTAAGTGAAAACTTTGAAGCCCCGCCCCCGTCATATAGTATTTCGGAAACAAAAAATTTTAGCCCCAGTGTTTGTCCCAGGTCTTAAGATGCTCCAGACAGAACTTTAAGGCAATCAGATGAAGCCTTTAGGATCAGGGTGCAAAAGAATGACCCCTGTAAACATGCAAAAAAGGGCAAAAGTCGGACTTTCAAAAATTCATAACTCACTTCCTGTTCATATTAGACGTTACAAAATATAAAATTTTTCGCCATGCCCGATGAGACTGCCAAGTTTGGTGAGTTTTTGTGCATGTTTCGGGGGTCAAAAATGCGATCGAACAATCGGAAAAATAATAATAATACTAATTTCTACAAAAACAATAGGGACTTCGCAGCGGTCGCTGCTCAGGCCCTAATAATAATAATAATAATAATAATAATAAAAGTAATAATATTTTCGACAAAAACAATAGGGACCTCGCCGCGGTCGCTGCTCGGGCCCCAATAATAATTTCTACACAAAGTCCATTGTGGTGACCCGCCCCCTTTTAAGTAAATTCAAAATGGCCGACTTCCTGTAAAACCTAGCTCATTGCTCCAAGAGACTTTTTTGTAGGTCTTGGTCTTATACATACAGTGAACCCTCGCTACTTCGCGGTTCACCTTTCGCGGGTTCAGTGCTTCGCGGGTCTAAAAAATATTCGGGGGCATTGTAGTTTCGCTAAGCGGCACGACGGGGCGCTGGAGCGGTTAGACGGCCGGCGTGCGCCGAAGAAGAGCGTGGGCGAAGAGGAGAGTGGACGAAGAAGAGCACGTTCCCCCGGACACGATCGGTGGCGACGTTTCGCGCGGTTCGGACCGTACCAGAGCTCCGGCCGGCGTGCGTGGCAGTTAAGCCGTAGAGGAGCACCTTCCCCGGGCACGGGCGGTGCCAAGCGGCCCCTAAGTTTAACCGAATGGAAGCTCCGGAGGAGGAGGGCATGTTCGCGTCACAGTAAGCCGAAGAGGAGCACCTTCCCCGGGCACGGGCGGTTCCAAGCGGCCCCTAAGTTTAACCGAATGGAAGCTCCGGAGGAGGAGGGCATGCTCGCGTCACAGTAAGCCGAAGAGAAGCACCTTCCCCGGGCACGGGCGGTTCCAAGCGGCCCCTAAGTTTAACCGAATGGAAGCTCCGGAGGAGGAGGGCATGCTCGCGTCACAGTAAGCCGAAGAGGAGCACCTTCCCCGGGCACGGCGGTGCCAAGCGGCCCCTAAGTTTAACCGAATGGAAGCTCCGGGGGAGGAGGGCGGGCGTGTGTCACAGTTAAGCCGAATTGGAGCACCTCTTCTGCCCTTGCACGAGCGGAGCGCGAGGCTGTCAGTTATGAATGAATAAATGAATAAATAAATAAAGAATGCCACCTTTCATTTCACAGGGCACACCGGACGGCGTACCAGCAGGTAAAAGTCGGAGTAATTAAATAAATACAAAAAGAATGGCTGGGGAATAAAAAAATAATACGTTTTAATAATAATTTGGTTTTTTTGTTATAACATGAATTTCACTCTCTCTCTCCCCGTATATATATATATATATATCTATATATATATATATATATATATATATATATATATATATATATTTATATATTTATTATATATATTGTATATTTTTTTTAAGCATT
The DNA here is from genome assembly GCF_059441095.1 of Idiotropiscis lumnitzeri. NCBI lineage: Eukaryota > Metazoa > Chordata > Actinopteri > Syngnathiformes > Syngnathidae > Idiotropiscis > Idiotropiscis lumnitzeri. The sequence goes on along the minus strand of NW_028283584.1, from coordinate 391,257 downwards.
TTTGAAGGTGCGCCGCTACTTCGCGGATTTTCAGTTTTTGCGGGTGGTCTCGGTCCCCATTAACCGCAATAACCGAGGGTTCACTGTACTCCATAAAATTTACAAAAAGCGAGGTGAAACACTCAACCAGGGCTGCTTTTTTGAACATTTCTCGAGGGCCATGGCGAGCCATTTCAAAAAAGCTGCACAACTAACGTATAAAATATTGATAAATTTGCTCGGCCTGATGTGTGTGTAAAGTTTCACGAGTTGTCGTTCATATTTAGAACCTCATAATTAGCGTTGTTTTATTGCCGAACAGTGCAATGCCACTCCCACAACTTTTCACGAAAAATCACGAATTTCGTATTGTGACATCCTCATGGCCGAAACAGTCATCCGAGCATATATGAGGGCGACCTTGTTGAGTTGCACGGAGAAAAACATCCAAGAAAATAACTTGTATTAGCTTTTACCAGTTGGTGGCGCTACTACTACGATGAAAAATAAGTTGGTAGATGTCTTCAGGGCTGAAGTATCCTCAAATGTGTACAACTTCGAGAAGATAGGATCATCTGAGTCATGTTGCTGGAGCTTTTGTTGCCACAGAGTACAATCGGACTTTTCAGCACCGTAATAGCCACGCCTTTTGCCAAAACGTCACAAAATTCGGCAGAGTAAGATCATTGTCTTGAATCTTTTCTGACTCATTTTCAGTCGGATTCGTCAAAAGGGCACCGTGCAGTACGTGAAAATTAAAATAAAAACAAATTTTTGATTCCACTTGGCGGCACTGTGTGTATAACAAAATAATAACATTAAGATGTCTTCAGGTCGGGACGTTTTATTTACAGGTGAAGGTTTGGATTTTTAGGAGCATGTGCAGGGGAGTTATTAAGCATTCATTTATTTGTATTAGGTTCATTTTGTCTTCTTATTATTGATATTTGACTGATTCATTAAAAGCAGACAATTATGTTTTAGGTTAATTTTTTACCTGACATGTTTCGGCGAGTCTTTCGCCTTCTTCAGAGTGTCGCATGATGGTGTCTTGAGCTGATGTTCCATGAGGGTGTGACTTACCTGTCAAAAAAATGAAAAAAATCAGAGCAGTAAAAGAACAAGCACAACATGAACATTACAAATCAGCAATCACTGACCACTGCAAAAGGGAAAACCACATCATGGACCGGGAGAAGGGCAGGGTCATCCGCACAGAAGAGAACAAACAACAGCGCTGGATCAGACAGGCCATTGAGATCTGCAAGCGAGGCATAAAAACCATGAACAGAGACAAGGGAGCCTTCATCCTCTCTACCACCTGGACCAGCATCTTGGCGGAGTGAACGGACAGCGGGGGGCGTGACTTGCCTTCATTCTTGTGACAGGTAAGTCACGCCCTCATGGAACATCAGCTGATAAAGACGGGTCACAAGACACCATCATGTGACACTCTGAAGAAGGCGAAAGACTTTCGTATTGTGACATGCTCAAGGCCGAAACACTCATCCGAGCAAATATAAGGTAGATTTTGTTAACATGCCCGGAGAAAAACATCAACGAAAATAATTTGTATTTGTTTTAACCAGTTGGTGGCGCTACCACTGCGATCAAAAATAAGTTGGCAGCCGTCTTCAGGGCCTGAATATCCTCAAATGTGAAAAATTTCGAGAAGATGGATCATCTGAATCATTTTGCAGGAACTTTTGTTGCCACGGAGAATAATCAGACTCTGCGGCACCGTAATAGCCACGCCCTTCGAAGGAAAGTCACAAAAATAGGGATAGAGTAAGATCAATGTCTTGAGTCTTTTCTAGCCAATTTTCAATCAGATTCGTTAAAAGGGCACCGTGCAGTACGTCAAAATGTAAAAAATGATATTGATTGGCGCAAGGTGTATAACTGAATATAAACATATAGATGTCTTCAGGTACAGACTCTTTATGTACATGTGAAGTTTTGGATTTGTAGCAGCATGTGCAGGAGAGTTATTAAGCATTTTGTCCATTGCGGCGAAGGAAATCTTAAGTGAAAACTTTGATGCCCCGCCCCCGTCATATAGTATTTCGGAAACAAAAAATTTTAGCCCCAGTGTTTGTCCCAGGTCTTCAGATGCTACAGACAGAATTTTAAGGCAATCAGATGAAGCCTTTAGGATCAGGGTGCAAAAGAATGACCCCTGTAAACATGCAAAAAAGGGCAAAAGTCGGACTTTCAAAAATTCATAACTCACTTCCTGTTCATATGAGACGTTAAAATATCAAATTTTTCGCCATGCCCGATGAGACTGCCAAGTTTGGTGAGTTTTTGTGCATGTTTCGGGGGTCAAAAATGCGATCGAACAATCGGAAAAATAATAATAATAATAATTTCTACAAAAACAATAGGGACTTCGCAGCGGTCGCTGCTCAGGCCCTAATAATAATAATAATAATAATAATAATAAAAGTAATAATATTTTCTACAAAAACAATAGGGACCTCGCCGCGGTCGCTGCTCGGGCCCCAATAATAATTTCTACACAAAGTCCATTGTGGTGACCCGCCCCCTTTTAAGTAAATTCAAAATGGCCGACTTCCTGTAAAACCTAGCTCATTGCTCCAAGAGACTTTTTTGTAGGTCTTGGTCTTATACATACAGTGAACCCTCGCTACTTCGCGGTTCACCTTTCGCGGGTTCAGTGCTTCGCGGGTCTAAAAAATATTCGGGGGCATTGTAGTTTTGCCGAGCGGCACGACGGGGCGCTGGAGCGGTTAGACGGCCGGCGTGCGCCGAAGAAGAGCGTGGGCGAAGAGGAGAGTGGACGAAGAAGAGCACGTTCCCCCGGACACGATCGGTGGCGACGTTTCGCGCGGTTCGGACCGTACCAGAGCTCCGGCCAGCGTGCGTGGCAGTTAAGCCGTAGAGGAGCACCTTCCCCGGGCACGGGCGGTGCCAAGCGGCCCCTAAGTTTAACCGAATGGAAGCTCCGGAGGAGGAGGGCATGCTCGCGTCACAGTAAGCCGAAGAGGAGCACCTTCCCCGGGCACGGGCGGTTCCAAGCGGCCCCTAAGTTTAACCGAATGGAAGCTCCGGAGGAGGAGGGCATGCTCGCGTCACAGTAAGCCGAAGAGGAGCACCTTCCCCGGGCACGGGCGGTGCCAAGCGGCCCCTAAGTTTAACCGAATGGAAGCTCCGGGGGAGGAGGACGGGCGTGTGTCACAGTTAAGCCAAATTGGAGCACCTCTTCTGCCCGGGCACGAGCGGAGCGCGAGGCTGTCAGTTATGAATGAATAAATGAATAAATAAATAAAGAATGCCACCTTTCATTTCACAGGGCACACCGGACGGCGTACCAGCAGGTAAAAGTCGGAGTAATTAAATAAATACAAAAAGAATGGCTGGGGAATAAAAAAATAATACGTTTTAATAATAATTTGGTTTTTTTGTTATAACATGAATTTCACTCTCTCTCTCCCCGTATATATATATATATATATCTATATATATATATATATCTATATATATATATATATATATATATATATATATATATTTCTATATTTATTATATATATTGTATATTTTTTTTAAGCATTTTTGAAGGTGCGCCGCTACTTCGCGGATTTTCAGTTTTCGCGGGTGGTCTCGGTCCCCATTAACCGCGATAACCGAGGGTTCACTGTACTCCATAAAATTTACAAAAAGCGAGGTGAAACACTCAACCAGAGCTGCTTTTTTTTAACATTTCTCGAGGGCCATGGCGAGCCATTTCAAAAAAGCTGCACAACTAACGTATAAAATATTGATAAATTTGCTCGGCCTGATGTGTGTGTAAAGTTTTACGAGTTGTCGTTCATATTTAGAACCTCATAATCAGCTTTGTTTTATTGCCGAACAGTGCAATGCCACTCCCACAACTTTTCACGAAAAATCACGAATTTCGTATTGTGACATCCTCATGGCCGAAACAGTCATCCGAGCATATATGAAGGCGACCTTGTTGAGTTGCACGGAGAAAAACATCCAAGAAAATAACTTGTATTAGCTTTTACCAGTTGGTGGCGCTACTACTACGATGAAAAATAAGTTGGTAGATGTCTTCAAGGCTTAAGTATCCTCAAATGTGTGCAACTTCGAGAAGATAGGATCACCTGAGTCATGTTGCTGGAGCTTTTGTTGCCACAGAGTACAATCGGACTTTTCAGCACCGTAATAGCCACGCCTTTTGCCAAAACGTCACAAAATTCGGCAGAGAGTAAGATCATTGTCTTGAGTCTTTTCTGACTAATTTTCAGTCGGATTCGTCGAAAGGGCACCGTGCAGTACGTGAAAATTAAAATAAAAACAAATTTTTGATTCCACTTGGCGGCACTGTGTGTATAACAAAATAATAACATTAAGATGTCTTCAGGTCGGGACGTTTTATTTACAGGTGAAGGTTTGGATTTTTAGGAGCATGTGCAGGGGAGTTATTAAGCATTCATTTATTTGTATTAGGTTCATTTTGTCTTCTTAATATTGATATTTGACTGATTCATTAAAAGCAGGCAATTATGTTTTAGGTTAATTTTTTACCTGACATGTTTCGGCGAGTCTTTCGCCTTCTTCAGAGTGTCGCATGATGGTGTCTTGAGACCCGTCTTTATCAGCTGATGTTCCATGAGGGTGTGACTTACCTGTCAAAAAAATGAAAAATCAGAGCAGTAAAAGAACAAGCACAACATGAACATTACAAATCAGCAATCACTGACCACTGCAAAAGGGAAAACCACATCATGGACCGGGAGAAGGGCAGGGTCATCCGCACCGAAGAGAACAAACAACAGCGCTGGATCAGAGAGGCCATTGAGATCTGCAAGCGAGGCATAAAAACCATGAACAGAGACAAGGGAGCCTTCATCCTCTCTACCACCTGGAGCAGCATTTGTAAATGTAAAAAATGATATTGATTGGCGCAAGGTGTATAACTGAATATAAACATATAGATGTCTTCAGGTACAGACTCTTTATGTACATGTGAAGTTTTGGATTTTTAGCAGCATGTGCAGGAGAGTTATTAAGCATTTTGTCCATTGCGGCGAAGGAAATCTTAAGTGAAAACTTTGAAGCCCCGCCCCCGTCATATAGTATTTCGGAAACAAAAAATTTTAGCCCCAGTGTTTGTCCCAGGTCTTAAGATGCTCCAGACAGAACTTTAAGGCAATCAGATGAAGCCTTTAGGATCAGGGTGCAAAAGAATGACCCCTGTAAACATGCAAAAAAGGGCAAAAGTCGGACTTTCAAAAATTCATAACTCACTTCCTGTTCATATTAGACGTTACAAAATATAAAATTTTTCGCCATGCCCGATGAGACTGCCAAGTTTGGTGAGTTTTTGTGCATGTTTCGGGGGTCAAAAATGCGATCGAACAATCGGAAAAATAATAATAATACTAATTTCTACAAAAACAATAGGGACTTCGCAGCGGTCGCTGCTCAGGCCCTAATAATAATAATAATAATAATAATAATAAAAGTAATAATATTTTCGATTGTAGTTTCGCCGAGCGAAAATAATTTGTATTTGTTTTAACCAGTTGGTGGCGCTACCACTGCGATCAAAAATAAGTTGGCAGCCGTCTTCAGGGCCTGAATATCCTCAAATGGGGCGCTGGAGCGGTTAGACGGCCGGCGTGCGCCGAAGAAGAGCGTGGGTGAAGAGGAGAGTGGACGAAGAAGAGCACGTTCTCCCGGACACGATCGGTGGCGACGTTTCGCGCGGTTCGGACCGTACCAGAGCTCCGGCCGGCGTGCGTGGCAGTTAAGCCGTAGAGGAGCACCTTCCCCGGGCACGGGCGGTGCCAAGCGGCCCCTAAGTTTAACCGAATGGAAGCTCCGGAGGAGGAGGGCATGCTCGCGTCACAGTAAGCCGAAGAGGAGCACCTTCCCCGGGCACGGGCGGTTCCAAGCGGCCCCTAAGTTTAACCGAATGGAAGCTCCGGAGGAGGAGGGCATGCTCGCGTCACAGTAAGCCGAAGAGGAGCACCTTCCCCGGGCACGGGCGGTTCCAAGCGGCCCCTAAGTTTAACTGAATGGAAGCTCCGGAGGAGGAGGGCATGCTCGCGTCACAGTAAGCCGAAGAGGAGCACCTTCCCCGGGCACGGGCGGTGCCAAGCGGCCCCTAAGTTTAACAGAATGGAAGTTCCGGGGGAGGAGGGCGGGCGTGTGTCACAGTTAAGCCGAATTGGAGCACCTACCACCTGGAGCAGCATTTTGGCGGAGTGAACGGACAGCGGGGGGCGTGACTTGCCTTCATTCTTGTGACAGGTAAGTCACGCCCTCATGGAACATCAGCTGATAAAGACGGGCCACAAGACACCATCATGTGACACACTGAAGAAGGCGAAAGACTTTCGTATTGTGACATCCTCAAGGCCTAAACACTCATCCGAGCAAATGTAAGGTAGATTTTGTTAACCTGCCCGGAGAAAAAAATCAACGAAAATAATTTGTATTTGTTTTAACCAGTTGGTGGCGCTACCACTGCGATCAAAAATAAGTTGGCAGCCGTCTTCAGGGCCTGAATATCCTCAAATGGGGCGCTGGAGCGGTTAGACGGCCGGCGTGCGCCGAAGAAGAGCGTGGGCGAAGAGGAGAGTGGACGAAGAAGAGCACGTTCTCCCGGACACGATCGGTGGCGACGTTTCGCGCGGTTCGGACCGTACCAGAGCTCCGGCCGGCGTGCGTGGCAGTTAAGCCGTAGAGGAGCACCTTCCCCGGGCACGGGCGGTGCCAAGCGGCCCCTAAGTTTAACCGAATGGAAGCTCCGGAGGAGGAGGGCATGCTCGCGTCACAGTAAGCCGAAGAGGAGCACCTTCCCCGGGCACGGGCGGTTCCAAGCGGCCCCTAAGTTTAACAGAATGGAAGTTCCGGGGGAGGAGGGCGGGCGTGTGTCACAGTTAAGCCGAATTGGAGCACCTCTTCCGCCCGGGCACGAGCGGAGCGCGAGGCTGTCAGTTATGAATGAATAAATGAATAAATAAATAAAGAATGCCACCTTTCATTTCACAGGGCACACCGGACGGCGTACCAGCAGGTAAAAGTCGGAGTAATTAAATAAATACAAAAAGAATGGCTGGGGAATAAAAAAATAATACGTTTTAATAATAATTTGGTTTTTTTGTTATAAAATGAATTTCACTCTCTCTCTCCCCGTATATATATATATATATATAAATATATATATATATATATATTTATTATATATATTGTTTATTTTTTTGAAGCATTTTTGAAGGTGCGCCGCTACTTCGCGGATTTTCAGTTTTCGCGGGTGGTCTCGGTCCCCGTTAACCGCGATAACCGAGGGTTCACTGTACTCCATAAAATTTACAAAAAGCGAGGTGAAACACTCAACCAGAGCTGCTTTTTTTAACATTTCTCGAGGGCCATGGCGAGCCATTTCAAAAAAGCTGCACAACTAACGTATAAAATATTGATAAATTTGCTCGGCCTGATGTGTGTGTAAAGTTTTACGAGTTGTCGTTCATATTTAGAACCTCATAATCAGCTTTGTTTTATTGCCGAACAGTGCAATGCCACTCCCACAACTTTTCATGAAAAAGGACGAATTTCGTATTGTGACATCCTCATGGCCGAAACAGTCATCCGAGCATATATGAGGGCGACCTTGTTGAGTTGCACGGAGAAAAACATCCAAGAAAATAACTTGTATTAGCTTTTACCAGTTGGTGGCGCTACTACTACGATGGAAAATAAGTTGGTAGATGTCTTCAGGGCTGAAGTATCCTCAAATGTGTACAACTTCGAGAAGATAGGATCATCTGAGTCATGTTGCCGGAGCTTTTGTTGCCACAGAGTACAATCGGACTTTTCAGCACCTTAATAGCCACGCCTTTTGCCAAAACGTCACAAAATTCGGCAGAGAGTAAGATCATTGTCTTGAGTCTTTTCTGACTCATTTTCAGTCGGATTCGTCAAAAGGGCACCGTGCAGTACGTGAAAATTAAAATAAAAACTAATTTTTGATTCCACTTGGCGGCACTGTGTGTATAACAAAATAATAACATTAAGATGTCTTCAGGTCGAGACGTTTTATTTACAGGTGAAGGTTTGGATTTTTAGGAGCATGTGCAGGGGAGTTATTAAGCATTCATTTATTTGTATTAGGTTCATTTTGTCTTCTTATTATTGATATTTGACTGATTCATTAAAAGCAGACAATTATGTTTTAGGTTAATTTTTTACCTGACATGTTTCGGCGAGTCTTTCGCCTTCTTCAGAGTGTCGCATGATGGTGTCTTGAGACCCGTCTTTATCAGCTGATGTTCCATGAGGGTGTGACTTACCTGTCAAAAAAATGAAAAAATCAGAGCAGTAAAAGAACAAGCACAACATGAACATTACAAATCAGCAATCACTGACCACTGCAAAAGGGAAAACCACATCATGGACCGGGAGAAGGGCAGGGTCATCCGCACAGAAGAGAACAAACAACAGCGCTGGATCAGAGAGGCCATTGAGATCTGCAAGCGAGGCATAAAAACCATGAACAGAGACAAGGGAGCCTTCATCCTCTCTACCACCTGGACCAGCATCTTGGCGGAGTGAACGGACAGCGGGGGGCGTGACTTGCCTTCATTCTTGTGACAGGTAAGTCACGCCCTCATGGAACATCAGCTGATAAAGACGGGTCACAAGACAGCATCATGTGACACTCTGAAGAAGGCGAAAGACTTTTGTATTGTGACATGCTCAAGGCCTAAACACTCATCCGAGCAAATATAAGGTAGATTTTGTTCACCTGCCCGGAGAAAAACATCAACGAAAATAATTTGTATTTGTTTTAACCAGTTGGTGGCGCTACCACTGCGATCAAAAATAAGTTGGCAGCCGTCTTCAGGGCCTGAATATCCTCAAATGTCAAAAGATTTCCAGAAGATGGATCATCTGAATCATTTTGCAGGAACTTTTGTTGCCACGGAGAATAATCAGACTCTGCGGCACCGTAATAGCCACGCCCTTTGAAGGAAAGTCATAAAAATAGGGATAGAGTAAGATCAATGTCTTGAGTCTTTTCTAGCCAATTTTCAATCGGATTCGTTAAAAGGGCACCATGCAGTACGTCAAAATGTAAAAAATGATATTGATTGGCGCAAGGTGTATAACTGAATATAAACATATAGATGTCTTCAGGTACAGACTCTTTATGTACATGTGAAGTTTTGGATTTTTAGCAGCATGTGCAGGAGAGTTATTAAGCATTTTGTCCATTGCGGCGAAGGAAATCTTAAGTGAAAACTTTGAAGCCCCGCCCCCGTCATATAGTATTTCGGAAACAAAAAATTTTAGCCCCAGTGTTTGTCCCAGGTCTTCAGATGCTACAGACAGAATTTTAAGGCAATCAGATGAAGCCTTTAGGATCAGGGTGCAAAAGAATGACCCCTGTAAACATGCAAAAAAGGGCAAAAGTCGGACTTTCAAAAATTCATAACTCACTTCCTGTTCATATTAGACGTTAAAATATCAAATTTTTCGCCATGCCCGATGAGACTGCCAAGTTTGGTGAGTTTTTGTGCATGTTTCGGGGGTCAAAAATGCGATCGAACAATCGGAAAAATAATAATAATAATAATTTCTACAAAAACAATAGGGACTTCGCAGCGGTCGCTGCTCAGGCCCTAATAATAATAATAATAATAATAATAAAAGTAATAATATTTTCTACAAAAACAATAGGGACCTCGCCGCGGTCGCGGCTCGGGCCCCAATAATAATTTCTACACAAAGTCCATTGTGGTGACCCGCCACCTTTTAAGTAAATTCAAAATGGCCGACTTCCTGTAAAACCTAGCTCATTGCTCCAAGAGACTTTTTTGTAGGTCTTGGTCTTATACATACAGTGAACCCTCGCTACTTCGCGGTTCACCTTTCGCGGGTTCAGTGCTTCGCGGGTCTAAAAAATATTCGGGGGCATTGTAGTTTCGCCGAGCGGCACGACGGGGCGCTGGAGCGGTTAGACGGCCGGCGTGCGCCGAAGAAGAGCGTGGGCGAAGAGGAGAGTGGACGAAGAAGAGCACGTTCTCCCGGACACGATCGGTGGCGACGTTTCGCGCGGTTCGGACCGTACCAGAGCTCCGGCCAGCGTGCGTGGCAGTTAAGCCGTAGAGGAGCACCTTCCCCGGGCACGGGCGGTGCCAAGCGGCCCCTAAGTTTAACCGAATGGAAGCTCCGGAGGAGGAGGGCATGCTCGCGTCACAATAAGCCGAAGAGGAGCACCTTCCCCAGGCACGGGCGGTTCTAAGCGGCCCCTAAGTTTAACCGAATGGAAGCTCCGGGGGCGGAGGGCGGGCGTGTGTCACAGTTAAGCCAAATTGGAGCACCTCTTCTGCCCGGGCACGAGCGGAGCGCGAGGCTGTCAGTTATGAATGAATAAATGAATAAATGAATAAAGAATGCCACCTTTCATTTCATAGGGCACACCGGACGGCGTACCAGCAGGTAAAAGTCGGAGTAATTAAATAAATACTAAAAGAATGGCTGGGGAATAAAAAAATAATACGTTTTAATAATAATTTGGTTTTTTTGTTATAACATGAATTTCACTCTCTCTCTCCCCGTATATATATATATATATATAAATATATATATATATAAATATATATATATTTATTATATATATTGTTTATTTTTTTTAAGCATTTTTGAAGGTGCGCCGCTACTTCGCGGATTTTCAGTTTTCGCGGGTGGTCTCGGTCCCCGTTAACCGCGATAACCGAGGGTTCACTGTACTCCATAAAATTTACAAAAAGCGAGGTGAAACACTCAACCAGAGCTGCTTTTTTTAACATTTCTCGAGGGCCATGGCGAGCCATTTCAAAAAAGCTGCACAACTAACGTATAAAATATTGATAAATTTGCTCGGCCTGATGTGTGTGTAAAGTTTTACGAGTTGTCGTTCATATTTAGAACCTCATAATCAGCTTTGTTTTATTGCCGAACAGTGCAATGCCACTCCCACAACTTTTCACGAAAAAGGACGAATTTCGTATTGTGACATCCTCATGGCCGAAACAGTCATCCGAGCAAATATAAGGTAGATTTTGTTCACCTGCCCGGAGAAAAACATCAACGAAAATAATTTGTATTTGTTTTAACCAGTTGGTGGCGCTACCACTGCGATCAAAAATAAGTTGGCAGCCGTCTTCAGGGCCTGAATATCCTCAAATGTGAAAAATTTCGAGAAGATGGATCATCTGAATCATTTTGCAGGAACTTTTGTTGCCACGGAGAATAATCAGACTCTGCGGCACCGTAATAGCCACGCCCTTCGAAGGAAAATCACAAAAATAGGGATAGAGTAAGATCAATGTCTTGAGTCTTTTCTAGCCAATTTTCAATCAGATTCGTTAAAAGGGCACCGTGCAGTACGTCAAAATGTAAAAAATGATATTGATTGGCGCAAGGTGTATAACTGAATATAAACATATAGATGTCTTCAGGTACAGACTCTTTATGTACATGTGAAGTTTTGGATTTTTAGCAGCATGTGCAGGAGAGTTATTAAGCATTTTGTCCATTGCGGCGAAGGAAATCTTAAGTGAAAACTTTGATGCCCCGCCCCCGTCATATAGTATTTCGGAAACAAAAAATTTTAGCCCCAGTGTTTGTGCCAGGTCTTCAGATGCTACAGACAGAATTTTAAGGCAATCAGATGAAGCCTTTAGGATCAGGGTGCAAAAGAATGACCCCTGTAAACATGCAAAAAAGGGCAAAAGTCGGACTTTCAAAAATTCATAACTCACTTCCTGTTCATATTAGACGTTAAAATATCAAATTTTTCGCCATGCCCGATGAGACTGCCAAGTTTGGTGAGTTTTTGTGCATGTTTCGGGGGTCAAAAATGCGATCGAACAATCGGAAAAATAATAATAATAATAATTTCTACAAAAACAATAGGGACTTCGCAGCGGTCGCTGCTCAGGCCCTAATAATAATAATAATAATATTAATAATAATAAAAGTAATAATATTTTCTACAAAAACAATAGGGACCTCGCAGCCGTCGCAGCTCGGGCCCTAATAACAATTTCTAGAAAAACAATAGGGACCTCGCAGCGGTCACTGCTCGGGCCCTAATAATAATAATAATAAAAATAATAATAATTTCCACAAAAACAATGGGGACCTCGTAGCGGTCGCTGCTCAGGCCCTAATAATAATTTCTACAAAAACAATAGGGACCTCGCCGCCGTCGCTGCTCGGGCCCCAATAATAATTTCTACACAAAGTCCATTGTGGTGACTCGCCCCCTTTTAAGTAAATTCAAAATGGCCGACTTCCTGTAAAACCTAGCTCATTGCTCCAAGAGACTTTTTTGTAGGTCTTGGTCTTATACATACAGTGAACCCTCGCTACTTCGCGGTTCACCTTTCGCGGGTTCAGTGCTTCGCGGGTCTAAAAAATATTCGGGGGCATTGTAGTTTCGCCGAGCGGCACGACGGGGCGCTGGAGCGGTTAGACGGCCGGCGTGCGCCGAAGAAGAGCGTGGGCGAAGAGGAGAGTGGACGAAGAAGAGCACGTTCTCCAGGACACGATCGGTGGCGACGTTTCGCGCGGTTCGGACCGTACCAGAGCTCCGGCCGGCGTGCGTGGCAGTTAAGCCGTAGAGGAGCACCTTCCCCGGGCACGGGCGGTGCCAAGCGGCCCCTAAGTTTAACCGAATGGAAGCTCCGGAGGAGGAGGGCATGCTCGCGTCACAGTAAGCCGAAGAGGAGCACCTTCCCCGGGCACGGGCGGTTCCAAGCGGCCCCTAAGTTTAACCGAATGGAAGCTCCGGAGGAGGAGGGCATGCTCGCGTCACAGTAAGCCGAAGAGGAGCACCTTCCCCGGGCACGGGCGGTTCCAAGCGGCCCCTAAGTTTAACTGAATGGAAGCTCCGGAGGAGGAGGGCATGCTCGCGTCACAGTAAGCCGAAGAGGAGCACCTTCCCCGGGCACGGGCGGTGCCAAGCGGCCCCTAAGTTTAACCGAATGGAAGTTCCGGGGGAGGAGGGCGGGCGTGTGTCACAGTTAAGCCGAATTGGAGCACCTCTTCCGCCCGGGCACGAGCGGAGCGCGAGGCTGTCAGTTATGAATGAATAAATGAATAAATAAATAAAGAATGCCACCTTTCATTTCACAGGGCACACCGGACGGCGTACCAGCAGGTAAAAGTCGGAGTAATTAAATAAATACAAAAAGAATGGCTGGGGAATAAAAAAATAAAACGTTTTAATAATAATTTGGTTTTTTTGTTCTAAAATGAATTTCACTCTCTCTCTCCCCGTATATATATATATATATATATATATATATATATATATATTTATTATATATATTGTATATTTTTTTTAAGCATTTTTGAAGGTGCGCCGCTACTTCGCGGATTTTCAGTTTTCGCGGGTGGTCTCGGTCCCCATTAACCGCGATAACCGAGGGTTCACTGTACTCCATAAAATTTACAAAAAGCGAGGTGAAACACTCAACCAGAGCTGCTTTTTTTTAACATTTCTCGAGGGCCATGGCGAGCCATTTCAAAAAAGCTGCACAACTAACTTATAAAATATTGATAAATTTGCTCGGCCTGATGTGTGTGTAAAGTTTTACGAGTTGTCGTTCATATTTAGAACCTCATAATCAGCTTTGTTTTATTGCCGAACAGTGCAATGCCACTCCCACAACTTATCACGAAAAATCATGAATTTCGTATTGTGACATCCTCATGGCCGAAACAGTCATCCGAGCATATATGAGGGCGACCATGTTGAGTTGCACGGAGAAAAACATCCAAGAAAATAACTTGTATTAGCTTTTACCAGTTGGTGGCGCTACTACTACGATGGAAAATAAGTTGGTAGATGTCTTCAGGGCTGAAGTATCCTCAAATGTGTACAACTTCGAGAAGATAGGATCATCTGAGTCATGTTGCCGGAGCTTTTGTTGCCACAAAGTACAATCGGACTTTTCAGCACCTTAATAGCCACGCCTTTTGCCAAAACGTCACAAAATTCGGCAGAGAGTAAGATCATTGTCTTGAGTCTTTTCTGACTAATTTTCAGTCGGATTCGTCAAAAGGGCACCGTGCAGTACGTGAAAATTAAAATAAAAACAAATTTTTGATTCCACTTGGCGGCACTGTGTGTATAACAAAATAATAACATTAAGATGTCTTCAGGTCGGGACGTTTTATTTACAGGTGAAGGTTTGGATTTTTAGGAGCATGTGCAGGGGAGTTATTAAGCATTCATTTATTTGTATTAGGTTCATTTTGTCTTCTTATTATTGATATTTGACTGATTCATTAAAAGCAGACATTTATGTTTTAGGTTAATTTTTTACCTGACATGTTTCGGCGAGTCTTTCGCCTTCTTCAGAGTGTCGCATGATGGTGTCTTGAGACCAGTCTTTATCAGCTGATGTTCCATGAGGGTGTGACTTACCTGTCAAAAAAATTAAAAAATCAGAGCAGTAAAAGAACAAGCACAACATGAACATTACAAATCAGCAATCACTGACCACTGCAAAAGGGAAAACCACATCATGGACCGGGAGAAGGGCAGGGTCATCCGCACAGAAGAGAACAAACAACAGCGCTGGATCAGAGAGGCCATTGAGATCTGCAAGCGAGGCATAAAAACCATGAACAGAGACAAGGGAACCTTCATCCTCTCTACCACCTGGAGCAGCATTTTGGCGGAGTGAACGGACAGCGGGGGGCGTGACTTGCCTTCGTTCTTGTGACAGGTAAGTCACCCCCCCATGGAACATCAGCTGATAAAGACGGGCCACAAGACACCATCATGTGACACTCTGAAGAAGGCGAAAGACTTTCGTATTGTGACATCCTCAAGGCCTAAACACTCATCCGAGCAAATGTAAGGTAGATTTTGTTAACCTGCCCGGAGAAAAAAATCAACGAAAATAATTTGTATTTGTTTTAACCAGTTGGTGGTGCTACCACTGCGATCAAAAATAAGTTGGCAGCCGTCTTCAGGGCCTGAATATCCTCAAATGTGAAAAATTTCGAGAAGATGGATCATCTGAATCATTTTGCAGGAACTTTTGTTGCCACGGAGAATAATCAGACTCTGCGGCACCGTAATACCCACGCCCTTCGAAGGAAAGTCACAAAAATAGGGATAGAGTAAGATCAATGTCTTGAGTCTTTTCTAGCCAATTTTCAATCAGATTCGTTAAAAGGGCACCGTGCAGTACGTCAAAATGTAAAAAATGATATTGATTGGCGCAAGGTGTATAACTGAATATAAACATATAGATGTCTTCAGGTCCAGACTCTTTATGTACATGTGAAGTTTTGGATTTTTAGCAGCATGTGCAGGAGAGTTATTAAGCATTTTGTCCATTGCGGCGAAGGAAATCTTAAGTGAATACTTTGAAGCCCCGCCCCCGTCATATAGTATTTCGGAAACAAAAAATTTTAGCCCCAGTGTTTGTCCCAGGTCTTCAGATGCTACAGACAGAATTTTAAGGCAATCAGATGAAGCCTTTAGGATCAGGGTGCAAAAGAATGACCCCTGTAAACATGCAAAAAAGGGCAAAAGTCGGACTTTCAAAAATTCATAACTCACTTCCTGTTCATATTAGACGTTAAAATATCAAATTTTTCGCCATGCCCGATGAGACTGCCAAGTTTGGTGAGTTTTTGTGCATGTTTCGGGGGTCAAAAATGCGATCGAACAATCGGAAAAATAATAATAATAATAATTTCTACAAAAACAATAGGGACTTCGCAGCGGTCGCTGCTCAGGCCCTAATAATAATAATAATAATAATAATAAAAGTAATAATATTTTCTACAAAAACAATAGGGACCTCGCAGCCGTCGCAGCTCGGGCCCTAATAACAATTTCTAGAAAAACAATAGGGACCTCGCCGCCGTCGCTGCTCGGGCCCCAATAATAATTTCTACACAAAGTCCATTGTGGTGACCCGCCCCCTTTTAAGTAAATTCAAAATGGCCGACTTCCTGTAAAACCTAGCTCATTGCTCCAGGAGACTTTTTTGTAGGTCTTAGTCTTATACATACAGTGAACCCTCGCTACTTCGCGGTTCACCTTTCGCGGGTTCAGTGCTTCGCGGGTCTAAAAAATATTCGGGGGCATTGTAGTTTCGCCGAGCGGCACGACGGGGCGCTGGAGCGGTTAGACGGCCGGCGTGCGCCGAAGAAGAGCGTGGGCGAAGAGGAGAGTGGACGAAGAAGAGCACGTTCCCCCGGACACGATCGGTGGCGACGTTTCGCGCGGTTCGGACCGTACCAGAGCTCCGGCCAGCGTGCGTGGCAGTTAAGCCGTAGAGGAGCACCTTCCCCGGGCACGGGCGGTGCCAAGCGGCCCCTAAGTTTAACCAAATGGAAGCTCCGGAGGAGGAGGGCATGCTCGCGTCACAGTAAGCCAAAGAGGAGCACCTTCCCCGGGCACGGGCGGTTCCAAGCGGCCCCTAAGTTTAACCGAATGGAAGCTCCGGAGGAGGAGGGCATGCTCGCGTCACAGTAAGCCGAAGAGGAGCACCTTCCCCGGGCACGGGCGGTGCCAAGCGGCCCCTAAGTTTAACCGAATGGAATCTCCGGGGGAGGAGGACGGGCGTGTGTCACAGTTAAGCCAAATTGGAGCACCTCTTCTGCCCGGGCACGAGCGGAGCGCGAGGCTGTCAGTTATGAATGAATAAATAAATAAAGAATGCCACCTTTCATTTCACAGGGCACACCGGACGGCGTACCAGCAGGTAAAAGTCGGAGTAATTAAATAAATACAAAAAGAATGGCTGGGGAATAAAAAAATAATACGTTTTAATATTAATTTGGTTTTTTTGTTATAACATGAATTTCACTCTATCTCTCCCCGTATATATATATATATATATATATATATATATATATATATATATATTTATATATTTATTATATATATTGTATATTTTTTTTAAGCATTTTTGAAGGTGCGCCGCTACTTCGCGGATTTTCAGTTTTCGCGGGTGGTCTCGGTCCCCATTAACCGCGATAACCGAGGGTTCACTGTACTCCATAAAATTTACAAAAAGCGAGGTGAAACACTCAACCAGAGCTGCTTTTTTTTAACATTTCTCGAGGGCCATGGCGAGCCATTTCAAAAAAGCTGCACAACTAACGTATAAAATATTGATAAATTTGCTCGGCCTGATGTGTGTGTAAAGTTTTACGAGATGTCGTTCATATTTAGAACCTCATAATCAGCTTTGTTTTATTGCCGAACAGTGCAATGCCACTCCCACAACTTTTCACGAAAAATCACGAATTTCGTATTGTGACATCCTCATGGCCGAAACAGTCATCCGAGCATATATGAGGGCGACCTTGTTGAGTTGCACGGAGAAAAACATCCAAGAAAATAACTTGTATTAGCTTTTACCAGTTGGTGGCGCTACTACTACGATGTAAAATAAGTTGGTAGATGTCTTCAGGGCTGAAGTATCCTCAAATGTGTACAACTTCGAGAAGATAGGATCATCTGAGTCATGTTGCCGGAGCTTTTGTTGCCACAGAGTACAATCGGACTTTTCAGCACCTTAATAGCCACGCCTTTTGCCAAAACGTCACAAAATTCGGCAGAGAGTAAGATCATTGTCTTGAGTCTTTTCTGACTAATTTTCAGTCGGATTCGTCAAAAGGGCACCGTGCAGTACGTGAAAATTAAAATAAAAACACATTTTTGATTCCACTTGGCGGCACTGTGTGTATAACAAAATAATAACATTAAGATGTCTTCAGGTCGGGACGTTTTATTTACAGGTGAAGGTTTGGATTTTTAGGAGCATGTGCAGGGGAGTTATTAAGCATTCATTTATTTGTATTAGGTTCATTTTGTCTTCTTATTATTGATATTTGACTGATTCATTAAAAGCAGACAATTATGTTTTAGGTTAATTTTTTACCTGACATGTTTCGGCGAGTCTTTCGCCTTCTTCAGAGTGTCGCATGATGGTGTCTTGAGACCCGTCTTTATCAGCTGATGTTCCATGAGGGTGTGACTTACCTGTCAAAAAAATGAAAAAATCAGAGCAGTAAAAGAACAAGCACAACATGAACATTACAAATCAGCAATCACTGACCACTGCAAAAGGGAAAACCACATCATGGACCGGGAGAAGGGCAGGGTCATCCGCACAGAAGAGAACAAACAACAGCGCTGGATCAGAGAGGCCATTGAGATCTGCAAGCGAGGCATAAAAACCATGAACAGAGACAAGGGAGCCTTCATCCTCTCTACCACCTGGACCAGCATCTTGGCGGAGTGAACGGACAGCGGGGGGCGTGACTTGCCTTCATTCTTGTGACAGGTAAGTCACGCCCTCATGGAACATCAGCTGATAAAGACGGGTCACAAGACAGCATCATGTGACACTCTGAAGAAGGCGAAAGACTTTTGTATTGTGACATGCTCAAGGCCTAAACACTCATCCGAGCAAATATAAGGTAGATTTTGTTCACCTGCCCGGAGAAAAACATCAACGAAAATAATTTGTATTTGTTTTAACCAGTTGGTGGCGCTACCACTGCGATCAAAAATAAGTTGGCAGCCGTCTTCAGGGCCTGAATATCCTCAAATGTGAAAGATTTCCAGAAGATGGATCATCTGAATCATTTTGCAGGAACTTTTGTTGCCACGGAGAATAATCAGACTCTGCGGCACCGTAATAGCCACGCCCTTTGAAGGAAAGTCATAAAAATAGGGATAGAGTAAGATCAATGTCTTGAGTCTTTTCTAGCCAATTTTCAATCGGATTCGTTAAAAGGGTACCATGCAGTACGTCAAAATGTAAAAAATGATATTGATTGGCGCAAGGTGTATAACTGAATATAAACATATCGATGTCTTCAGGTACAGACTCTTTATGTACATGTGAAGTTTTGGATTTTTAGCAGCATGTGAAGGAGAGTTATTAAGCATTTTGTCCATTGCGGCGAAGGAAATCTTAAGTGAAAACTTTGAAGCCCCGCCCCCGTCATATAGTATTTCGGAAACAAAAAGTTTTAGCCCCAGTGTTTGTCCCAGGTCTTCAGATGCTACAGACAGAATTTTAAGGCAATCAGATGAAGCCTTTAGGATCAGGGTGCAAAAGAATGACCCCTGTAAACATGCAAAAAAGGGCAAAAGTCGGACTTTCAAAAATTCATAACTCACTTCCTGTTCATATTAGACGTTAAAATATCAAATTTTTCGCCATGCCCGATGAGACTGCCAAGTTTGGTGAGTTTTTGTGCATGTTTCGGGGGTCAAAAATGCGATCGAACAATCGGAAAAATAATAATAATAATAATTTCTACAAAAACAATAGGGACTTCGCAGCGGTCGCTGCTCAGGCCCTAATAATAATAATAATAATAATAATAAAAGTAATAATGTTTTCTACAAAAACAATAGGGACCTCGCCGCGGTCGCTGCTCGGGCCCCAATAATAATTTCTACACAAAGTCCATTGTGGTGACCCGCCCCCTTTTAAGTAAATTCAAAATGGCCGACTTCCTGTAAAACCTAGCTCATTGCTCCAAGAGACTTTTTTGTAGGTCTTGGTCTTATACATACAGTGAACCCTCGCTACTTCGCGGTTCACCTTTCGCGGGTTCAGTGCTTCGCGGGTCTAAAAAATATTCGGGGGCATTGTAGTTTCGCCGAGCGGCACGACGGGGCGCTGGAGCGGTTAGACGGCCGGCGTGCGCCGAAGAAGAGCGTGGGCGAAGAGGAGAGTGGACGAAGAAGAGCACGTTCCCCCGGACACGATCGGTGGCGACGTTTCGCGCGGTTCGGACCGTACCAGAGCTCCGGCCGGCGTGCGTGGCAGTTAAGCCGTAGAGGAGCACCTTCCCCGGGCACGGGCGGTTCCAAGCGGCCCCTAAGTTTAACCGAATGGAAGCTCCGGAGGAGGAGGGCATGCTCGCGTCACAGTAAGCCGAAGAGGAGCACCTTCCCCCGGCACGGGCGGTGCCAAGCGGCCCCTAAGTTTAACCGAATGGAAGCTCCGGGGGAGGAGGGCGGGCGTGTGTCACAGTTAAGCCAAATTGGAGCACCTCTTCTGCCCGGGCACGAGCGGAGCGCGAGGCTGTCAGTTATGAATGAATAAATGAATAAATAAATAAAGAATGCCACCTTTCATTTCACAGGGCACACCGGACGGCGTACCAGCAGGTAAAAGTCGGAGTAATTAAATAAATACTAAAAGAATGGCTGGGGAATAAAAAAATAATACGTTTTAATAATAATTTGTTTTTTTTGTTATAACATGAATTTCACTCTCTCTCTCCCCGTATATATATATATATATATATATATATATATATATATATATTTATTATATATATTGTATATTTTTTTTAAGCATTTTTGAAGGTGCGCCGCTACTTCGCGGATTTTCAGTTTTCGCGGGTGGTCTCGGTCCCCATTAACCGCGATAACCGAGGGTTCACTGTACTCCATAAAATTTACAAAAAGCGAGGTGAAACACTCAACCAGAGCTGCTTTTTTTTAACATTTCTCGAGGGCCATGGCGAGCCATTTCAAAAAAGCTGCACAACTAACGTATAAAATATTGATAAATTTGCTCGGCCTGATGTGTGTGTAAAGTTTTACGAGTTGTCGTTCATATTTAGAACCTCATAATCAGCTTTGTTTTATTGCCGAACAGTGTAATGCCACTCCCACAACTTTTCACGAAAAAGGACGAATTTCGTATTGTGACATCCTCATGGCCGAAACAGTCATCCGAGCATATATGAGGGCGACCTTGTTGAGTTGCACGGAGAAAAACATCCAAGAAAATAACTTGTATTAGCTTTTACCAGTTGGTGGCGCTACTACTACGATGTAAAATAAGTTGGTAGATGTCTTCAGGGCTGAAGTATCCTCAAATGTGTACAACTTCGAGAAGATAGGATCATCTGAGTCATGTTGCCGGAGCTTTTGTTGCCACAGAGTACAATCGGACTTTTCAGCACCTTAATAGCCACGCCTTTTGCCAAAACGTCAAGAAATTCGGCAGAGAGTAAGATCATTGTCTTGAGTCTTTTCTGACTAATTTTCAGTCGGATTCGTCAAAAGGGCACCGTGCAGTACGTGAAAATTAAAATAAAAACAAATTTTTGATTCCACTTGGCGGCACTGTGTGTATAACAAAATAATAACATTACGATGTCTTCAGGTCGGGACGTTTTATTTACAGGTGAAGGTTTGGATTTTTAGGAGCATGTGCAGGGGAGTTATTAAGCATTCATTTATTTGTATTAGGTTCATTTTGTCTTCTTATTATTGATATTTGACTGATTCATTAAAAGCAGACAATTATGTTTTAGGTTAATTTTTTACCTGACATGTTTCGGCGAGTCTTTCGCCTTCTTCAGAGTGTCGCATGATGGTGTCTTGAGCTGATGTTCCATGAGGGTGTGACTTACCTGTCAAAAAAATGAAAAAAATCAGAGCAGTAAAAGAACAAGCACAACATGAACATTACAAATCAGCAATCACTGACCACTGCAAAAGGGAAAACCACATCATGGACCGGGAGAAGGGCAGGGTCATCCGCACAGAAGAGAACAAACAACAGCGCTGGATCAGAGAGGCCATTGAGATCTGCAAGCGAGGCATAAAAACCATGAACAGAGACAAGGGAGCCTTCATCCTCTCTACCACCTGGACCAGCATCTTGGCGGAGTGAACGGACAGCGGGGGGCGTGACTTGCCTTCATTCTTGTGACAGGTAAGTCACGCCCTCATGGAACATCAGCTGATAAAGACGGGTCACAAGACAGCATCATGTGACACTCTGAAGAAGGCGAAAGACTTTCGTATTGTGACATGCTCAAGGCCTAAACACTCATCCGAACAAATATAAGGTAGATTTTGTTCACCTGCCCGGAGAAAAACATCAACGAAAATAATTTGTATTTGTTTTAACCAGTTGGTGGCGCTACCACTGCGATCAAAAATAAGTTGGCAGCCGTCTTCAGGGCCTGAATATCCTCAAATGTGAAAAATTTCGAGAAGATGGATCATCTGAATCATTTTGCAGGAACTTTTGTTGCCACGGAGAATAATCAGACTCTGCGGCACCGTAATAGCCACGCCCTTCGAAGGAAAGTCACAAAAATAGGGATAGAGTAAGATCAATGTCTTGAGTCTTTTCTAGCCAATTTTCAATCAGATTCGTTAAAAGGGCACCGTGCAGTACGTCAAAATGTAAAAAATGATATTGATTGGCGCAAGGTGTATAACTGAATATAAACATATAGATGTCTTCAGGTACAGACTTTTTATGTACATGTGAAGTTTTGGATTTTTAGCAGCATGTGCAGGAGAGTTATTAAGCATTTTGTCCATTGCGGCGAAGGAAATCTTAAGTGAAAACTTTGAAGCCCCGCCCCCGTCATATAGTATTTCGGAAACAAAAAATTTTAGCCCCAGTGTTTGTCCCAGGTCTTCAGATGCTACAGACAGAATTTTAAGGCAATCAGATGAAGCCTTTAGGATCAGGGTGCAAAAGAATGACCCCTGTAAACATGCAAAAAAGGGCAAAAGTCGGACTTTCAAAAATTCATAACTCACTTCCTGTTCATATTAGACGTTAAAATATCAAATTTTTCGCCATGCCCGATGAAACTGCCAAGTTTGGTGAGTTTTTGTGCATGTTTCGGGGTCAAAAATGCGATCGAACAATCGGAAAAATAATAATAATAATAATTTCTACAAAAACAATAGGGACTTCGCAGCGGTCGCTGCTCAGGCCCTAATAATAATAATAATAATATTAATAATAATAAAAGTAATAATATTTTCTACAAAAACAATAGGGACCTCGCAGCCGTCGCAGCTCGGGCCCTAATAACAATTTCTAGAAAAACAATAGGGACCTCGCAGCGGTCACTGCTCGGGCCCTAATAATAATAATAATAAAAATAATAATAATTTCCACAAAAACAATGGGGACCTCGTAGCGGTCGCTGCTCAGGCCCTAATAATAATTTCTACAAAAACAATAGGGACCTCGCCGCCGTCGCTGCTCGGGCCCCAATAATAATTTCTACACAAAGTCCATTGTGGTGACCCGCCCCCTTTTAAGTAAATTCAAAATGGCCGACTTCCTGTAAAACCTAGCTCATTGCTCCAAGAGACTTTTTTGTAGGTCTTGGTCTTATACATACAGTGAACCCTCGCTACTTCGCGGTTCACCTTTCGCGGGTTCAGTGCTTCGCGGGTCTAAAAAATATTCGGGGGCATTGTAGTTTCGCCGAGCGGCACGACGGGGCGCTGGAGCGGTTAGACGGCCGGCGTGCGCCGAAGAAGAGCGTGGGCGAAGAGGAGAGTGGACGAAGAAGAGCACGTTCTCCCGGACACGATCGGTGGCGACGTTTCGCGCGGTTCGGACCGTACCAGAGCTCCGGCCGGCGTGCGTGGCAGTTAAGCCGTAGAGGAGCACCTTCCCCGGGCACGGGCGGTTCCAAGCGGCCCCTAAGTTTAACCGAATGGAAGCTCCGGAGGAGGAGGGCATGCTCGCGTCACAGTAAGCCGAAGAGGAGCACCTTCCCCGGGCACGGGCGGTGCCAAGCGGCCCCTAAGTTTAACCGAATGGAAGCTCCGGGGGAGGAGGACGGGCGTGTGTCACAGTTAAGCCAAATTGGAGCACCTCTTCTGCCCGGGCACGAGCGGAGCGCGAGGCTGTCAGTTATGAATGAATAAATGAATAAATAAATAAAGAATGCCACCTTTCATTTCACAGGGCACACCGGACGGCGTACCAGCAGGTAAAAGTCGGAGTAATTAAATAAATACAAAAAGAATGGCTGGGGAATAAAAAAATAATACGTTTTAATAATAATTTGTTTTTTTTGTTATAACATGAATTTCACTCTCTCTCTCCCCGTATATATAAATATATATATATATATATATTTATATATTTATTATATATATTGTATATTTTTTTTAAGCATTTTTGAAGGTGCGCCGCTACTTCGCGGATTTTCAGTTTTCGCGGATGGTCTCGGTCCCCATTAACCGCGATAACCGAGGGTTCACTGTACTCCATAAAATTTACAAAAAGCGAGGTGAAACATTCAACCAGAGCTGCTTTTTTTTAACATTTCTCGAGGGCCATGGCGAGCCATTTCAAAAAAGCTGCACAACTAACGTATAAAATATTGATAAATTTGCTCGGCCTCATGTGTGTGTAAAGTTTTACGAGTTGTCGTTCATATTTAGAACCTCATAATCAGCTT